>NC_049992.1:5533362-5576569 GCF_000003815.2 Branchiostoma floridae | reverse complement strand
GTTTACAACTATAAATACTGTTGCCTATCTACAGGACATTCTCGTACACTTACCAGCAAGTCTGAGACGCAGAGAGACATGATGAAGGCATTAGTCAGAGTCTGCAGACTTCTATGCTTGGCTACAGCCAACAGGACCAGCCCGTTTCCAACCTGCGGGGCAAAGAAAGACACATCCACTGTAATTGCCTACTCTCCAAGCAGAGGTTAGGCTCGGGCCGTTTTTTTAGCGTTTTTTTAGTCGTTTTTATCGGGCTTTCTATTTTGTCATTTTTTTTAAAGTACCCAGCAAGATAAAATTAAAAAAAATAGAAAGCCCGATAAAAACGACTAAAAAAACGTTAAAAAACAGCCGGAGCCTAACCTTTGCTTGGAGAGCAGTAATTGCCCGCTATTGAAATTTTGGATTTCCGTTGCAAACCAATGGCCACTACAGCTTATAAGGAAAATTGCAACGGCCTCAGGTGCATGGTGTAGGACTAGTTATTTTAAATTGACCCTGCCAATAGAATTGTTTGCAAGTTTGGGTGATTGCTAGATTAACTCTTGTTCTTTATACGCATTACCCTGCTGTTGTTTTTGGTAATAAGGACTCTTGAAATTGTGCTATGCCTAAAAAATTACGTGTACATATTCAAAACACTTGCATGAACTTTATCATCTGAAGAAAATGAGCGACCGGATGTCCCATTACCGTAAAGAGATCTGCTTGAAGATTAGTTGTTTTTTGTTTGTTTGTTTACTTATCATCCAGGAGGTATATCCTCTATAAGCTGGCGTTTTTAATGTTCCTTGGAGGAATACCTCAGAAATAACACAGTCATCGATATTGATATCAATTAAAATCAACGGTAACACATCAAGAGCTTACAACTATCAACGTAAGTTAACAAATGCACCATAAGATATTGAAATAATATGAACAGATGAATCATGGAATGTGTAACAACGGTAACAAAACAAGAACTTACAAATATCAACGGAAGGTAAGTTAATGATGACAAATACGTAAGATATTGAAATAAAATAAGCAAATAATTGATGTGATGTTAACAACGGTAACATAACAAGAACTTACGAATATCAATGCAAAGTAACTTAATGATAACAAATACGTAAGATATTGAAACAAAATCAGCAAATCAGTTAAGAAATGTTAATAATAAGAACATAACAAGAACTAGTAACAATCAACACAAGGTAGCGTATGAAACACATAAGATATTAAAACAAAACAATAAAATAAATAATGTTATGTTGACAACATAATGGTAACATAACAAGAACTTACAACTATCAAAGCAAGGTAACAATACGTGTAATGATAAATACGAGAGATATTGATTCAGAAGCAAATGAACATTGCAAATAAGCAAAGCAACGATGTGATGTTTCTTCACAACTCACCACAGTCAGTGCAGCGATCAGGAAGAGGAAGGCTGCTGTAGCGATCCTCCCAGCGGTGGGTCCAACAGATGGCAGGATGTCTGCACCTTCCAGTACGGTCCCATTGCCACAGGAAGCGTTGGTCGTGGCGTTGTCCACGAAAACATCCATGTCGCCGGGTAAAACGTACTCGAACTCCATCGTTTCTGTACAGCGGACGATAAAAACGATAAACTACATCACACACACTCAAAGAAACAGACTAGAGAGGAGCTGGTTGCAACAAAATCTATCGGGGGGGGGGGGATCTTTTGAAACGTTGTCCGATTCATCTGTGAAAATAATTACCAGTCCTATGCAAGAGATCTCTCATCCATGTGAAATATCGAAGCAACTACTTTGTAGTCCGCCGCACCTAAGGACTTTATGCCAGCACTCAAAGATCTAAAATGACTTCTTTTGAAATGTTAAGATCAAAGCACACGCATGCAGCAATTAGTATTCATGCCATTCACGCAGCTTGTTATTGGTTCCATTTCCGGCGCGTCCTACAGTCAGCCATCACGTCTTCTGTATACAATCTCTCAAGACACTCCAATTGCCTCTTGACATTTTCTGCAGCAACTTAAGGGTGACGCGAAGTATGGGTGAAACGCTTTTGCTAGAGGCAATTCCCACTGTTAATTGCCTGTACCAACAATGAATGAATGAAGACCTTTATTGTATATTCATACCAACTGGGTTAAGTACAGGTCGCAACAAAAGATATATGAAATAAATTTACAATGAATCTAAAAATACTACTACGTCTATTCGACTTCATCTCGATTCTTAATGATATTGAAAATATAGGAGCAGATATGCTTTAGAAGTAAAGGTTTGTTTAAATTCATAAGGAATATAAATTTTTCTATATTACTTAGCTGTATGGAGTAGGGGAACTGCTCTAGCAGTCTATAGACTTCAGTTTTTTTTTCGTATAGAATACATTTTACTACAAAATGATGTTCATCTCCTAACTTATTAGATTTATGTAGATCTACATATACCGTATTCTAGAGGAGTACGGTTATGCATTGATTGAGAAGAATACGTGTACTTGATTATGTGTCTATGTGCAAAATTACATGCTTTTAACTAAAAAGTAGGTCATTGCATCTCAAGCATTACATTTGCTATTTATATGAGTAGCGTCTTTGAATTTAATCAATGGTTTGGGTAAAAGCTAATTGCTTTCATCGGATGAAAGTGCAGACCCTGTCAGCGGCGTGTCCGTATTTCTCTGATCAACCGAGCGTCAAAAATAGTCGCAACGTTTCAACTGTATACACGTGTTTGGAGCTTCTCTACATTGCTTTTTGAAAATTCAATTCAACTTCAAAATTTATATGTCAGCCTTCGGTAAACCGATCCCATCTCATCATACAACTCACTACATTTATGCAATTACGAAGAAGCGAGAGGAAGTCGAATGTATTCGTCCAGGAGTAGGCTAGACGTTATACACAAATATGTATGATTGTTAACATGTGACCTGTGTTTAGCACAGTGGAGCAGAAATGTACAAGGTCTTCACTAGTCAATACCTTCCACCGAGTTTACAATTGGAAACTCTGCGTGTTTGGGAGATGTAGCTCGGCTAGATATTGTTTACATCGTATTATAAATATCTTGCTGCTCTATAATGACGTTGATTTTGGAGTTTTTCTATTAATTTCTCCGGTATGATATCAAATTTACAAATGGGTAAGCTTTGAAGTTGAAACGACCTTCAAATTCATAGTTTTATAAACGTAAAATTAACATCAATGGTCAAGACATTTACATGTATAGTTGAAGCCAGGGAAAGAACTGTACAAGAAAGAACAATTTATATCCATGCGATGGGAATAATGAAAAAAAAAGATAAGAAACCAACGAACCAATGCAAGGTTATCAAACCTTTATTTCTATACTTAGTTCAACTTGATAAGGATCAGAGGACTGATAGAAAGCTTGTTTGTAAGCGCTTTATTTTGTGTATGGATGTTGAGTTTAAAATTGCAACGTAATGTTGATTACCGACACAGCTGAACTTACATTCAAGGTCCTGGTTAGTTGGTCTTTGCATTCTACCCCACGCCCGACCACCGCCTTGCGAGGTTCGTCTACAGTAGCACTGTTTATAACTCTAATTCTCTTTTAAACGCATGGGACCAGTATCGCATTTGGCTGGATTTCACCCTTCATAAAATCACCCGCTGCGTTTTATTAAAGTCGTTCTTTCTGTGCCCTTTGAGAATACGGTTCGACGTCATCCAGACGACGTGGTTTCAACGGTTTCAATGGATGGGATTACTGTGCTGAAGTTGATAAAGTGTCACCACAATTCTATATCCCTGGACAGTAACGGAGTCAATATCTGTGTCTTAGTGGATTATTGAAAAGCTCGAACGGCATGTGCACCATGTAATGCAAATCATGTTCACCATGGCTCTTAGAAAAGATGGACTTACTTTGGAGTGACATTTTGAAGTGAATGGTGAAATATATCTTAAACCTACATCCACCAAACAGTAACGAAGTCAATATCTGAGTCTAAGTGGGTTATTATAAAGCTCAACCGGCAGTGCGGCATAAAATACTAATCAAGTCATAAATGCGTTTTATAAAGATGGACTTCATTCGGAGTGACATTTTGCAGCGAATGATGAAACATGTCTTAAAATTACATCCTCACAACAGTAGCGAAGTCAATATCTGAGTCTTAGCGGACTATTGTAAGCTCGAACGACAGTGCACCATATAATGTTAATCATGTTGGCCATGGGTCTTATAAATGATGGACTTCTTTTGGGTGACATTTGGCAGCGAATGATGAAATGTTGCCTTAAACCAACATTCCGTCAGAAGTACCAATACCTCAGTCTCACCGGAACACTGCAAAGCTCAAACGTCAGTGCAACATAAAATACTACCGGTATACCATGGGTCAATGAACTTTTTGTTGGGACCTTTTGCAGTGATTGATGAAATTTTATCTTAAGCCAACATCATATTAAAAGTAACAATATCCGAGTCTTAACCGACTATTGTAAAGCTCAAAAGACAGTGCAGCATATAATGTTAATCATGTTGGCCATGGGTCTTATAAAGGATGAACTTCTTTTGGGTGACATTTGGCAGCGAAAGATAAATTGTTGTCTTAAACCAACATCCTCTTAAGAGTAACAATATCTGAGTTTCAGCGGACTATTGTAAAGCTCGAACGACAGTGCAGCATATAATGTTAATCATGTTGGCCATGGCTCTTATAAAGGATGGACTTCTTTGCGGTTGACATTTTACAACGAAAGATGAAGTGTTTCTTAAACCAACATCCCCTCAACAGTAACCGTGTCCTAATCTTAGCGGACTATTGTAAAGCTCAAACGTCAGTACAACATACAATACTAATCATGTTGGCCAGGGGTCTTATAAAGGATTGACCTCTTTTTGTGTGACATTTTGCAGTGATTTATGAAGTTTTGTCTTAAGCCAACATCATATCAAAAAGTAACAATATCTGAGCCTAAACGGACTATTGTAAAGCTCAAACGTCAGTGCACCATACAATACTAATCATGTTCACCATGGGTATTATACGGGGTCAATGAACTTTTTTCTGGGAGATATTTTGCAGAGATTGATGAAAAAGCCAACATCACATCAAAAGTAACAATATCTGAGCCTTAACGGACTATCGTAAAGCTCGACCACCAGTGCAACTTACAATACTAATCATGTTGGCCATGGGTCTTATAGAGGAAGAACGTCTTTTGGGGTGGAAAATGGAAACATCCCCTCACAAAAACAGAGTCAATGTTATAGTCCTATTTCACATGTAGTGTTTGTCTTGGGTCTTATACATAGGATGTCCTTCCTTGGTGTGGGATGTGGGGTTCAACTAAAGGTGTCAAATCTTAGTGTCTTGGAACATAAGCTGCAGTACACCATGCAATCCGGCCATGGTATGGAAAAGAATAGACTTTTCTTGTGTGTGTGTGTGGAGGGGGGGGTGGGGGTGGGGGGTGTTGGCAGTGTAATATCATATACCGATAACCTAGTAGATATTAACTGAGTCACCATTATCATGGAAGCTTATCTGTGTTGGTAGTAAACATAGTACAATGCTAAACTTTTTTCCAACACAAAGGTATGCACGGATTAAGTTTCCAACGACCACTGTTGCTTTTTTCAAAGTCACCGTTTTACTTAAGTGGTGGATAAGTCCAAAACCTCAATTGTCATGCAACAAAGATAAACTATGAACAAGAGTTTGGCGTCGTTATTATTTAATTAATGGCATACTCATGAATACTGCATGCCACGCCGTACAAAACTTATAATGCAATTCCAGAAAGAAACTGCAATTTTCCATTTTCCATAAGTTACGTCTTTAGTTGTCAGATTAATAAAGAGAGTACGGCCGACGAAGAACTGAGCGACATAACAATGCACACATTTTTGATAACTGCCATTTAAGCTAACGTCAAGGCTCTGGGCTGCCGACATCGGTCTGACAGAATCAACCAGCATTTTTAGTAGCAGCATTGAATGCCTTTCAACATGATATACGATGGAACTATAAATAAGAATAAATCACGTTGCAGCGGGGGCGGTATGAATGCGATATTTCTCAATTAAAAGATACCTATTTTCCATTTTGTAACGATAACCACATGTCATAGCATATCACATCACACCAAACGCATTTTTCATTCATACAGGTACTATTTCCATGCAACATTCGATGATCTGCCAGTTGCTTTCAATAATCAAAAGATAGTTAAGCAAAAAGAGGGCAAAAACTTCGATAAATGACCAAAAGATCCGGTGTTACATGTGCAGGTAAGGCACCCTTTCCACTAGACGGCGATCGTGCTTCGCTCTCACAGCGACCTAAATAGGATATGTGTAACCTTCGCTTTCACACTGGGTATATCATACAAAACGTAAAAGTGTGAATCAAAAGACAACAGAACGCTCAAAGTGTAAAAAGATTCGTTTCTTTTCTACGCAATTCGCTGAGGGATCTGTCAAATTTGAGGTCGCAGAGAGAGCGCGGCGAGAGCGCCGTCCTAGAGAAGAGGGGCCATTGCTAGCAACGTCGCCAGTGCCCCGCATAAGCCGTTCACATGGTCATGATAGCCTTCGAAGGTGTAAGTAAGACCCACGATATATGTACATGTTCCCTATGGGGGATATAAAGGAGTGAAATAAAGAACGCATTTGTCCACTGCGAAAGCCCGCAAAGAGGTATACATGCTAGAATTTATCGCTCAACCACACCTTAGTAGAACTGAGTAGAGTCATACGGTGTATCACAACGCATATAACGGTGCGTTTGCATCGGAAAAAAACACTTGAAACCACATATCGAGGTTCTTTGTACTAAAAATACTTATATGTACTTCCTTCACATCCTCGACTACGGGTAAAGAACTATGCATAAATGTGAACACAACCCCTTACTACAGTTTCGGTCTAAATCTAAAAAAAGGGAGGACTGACGGCCGTTTTTATTTTACTTTCGGCCGTCACTCCTACGCGGCCCCTTGGGACAACCGGGCCCCGGGTTTATTTCAATTCGGACTTAGGCCCAATCTACACACAGTTTTTACCGATATCTGTGGAGATGTCGGGAGGGATCTAGAACGTAGGGGGCCGGACACCCGTTATATGCTAATGAGCCTTCCCGAAGTCGGGAGGCATCTACAAGCGCGAAGCTGTCGGGGACCCCTGCTAAGCTATCGGTAAGGTATCGTACGAATGGTCCGGACCTTTCGGGAGAAATTTTCCCGATATCGTAATGGCGACATAGTAGTTCCATCTAGACGATGAAAAAAAGCTGTCGGCGAGAGGTTATAGGTTCTCCGATATCGGGAAAAACCGGTGTAGATCGTGCCTTAAAATCACTCCGGGACCCGGTAACAAAAAGACGCCGGTAACTATCCGTGGGGTACACCGAGGGGTACGCCGGTGTTCAGTAGTTTGCCGGACCGTGGGGCAAATGTGTGGCTTCGGTGCCCGGCCGGGGCTAGATCCCTGACGGGCACCGGTACAATTGTGACCGTAGCCAACTCAGTGATGTACAAAAAACATTGTAATTCTTGTAAATTCATCGAAAATTTGAAGCATAAACCCAAATGAAAATGAATCCATATGCCATCATCAAGCTTCGGAAGATGAAATGTACCGGGTTTTTTTCTCCAGAAGAATCGTAGAAATGTCGGAGTACGTACCTTCTATCCAGATGTAAATAGCACCCTGCGTCCGTCTCGCAAGGCTTTCAGCGCAAAGACTGAGGCAACAGAATCGATGCAAGAAAAAGAGAAAAACAATTCCCTCCGCCTGGAGATAAATACTAGTTCCAGCCGGTTGTCATGCAGCCTCCTCAAATGATGGGTTTTTGAGACCAAATAAAGACCGGAGGACTGTGCTCACAACCGCACCGCACGGACCATTATGTTAGTATCCGCATCAGAGGGCGGTGTTTAAGTATAAAAGCTTCTTCGAATCCGGCGGTGTTGCGTAAATAGATGTGGCCGCGGGCGGTACACGTCATGTTTCATTTTCTTTTGATACATTGTATATATTTGCCTCGTGAGCGAGGTTGAAGGTTATATCTCTGTTTGATGTACATTAGATGTCAGAGATTTCAAACAGAAAATCAAACAAAATGTCTGAAATCGGACGTTTGAAGTTAAACATAAATGTACTCCAAAATGATCCCGTGGCTCAATGAATTTGTATGTGCGTATGTACAGCAGGTAAAGGTGGTATCTCACTGCACCTGGGGCACCGGTGGGGCACTGTGATTGTGCGTATGTATAGCTGGTAACGCAATAGTATACTGCTCCAAAGTGCGCTAGGCATTTGCAACAAACATTTCAAATTGACAAAAATCCATTGGTGAAAATCCTACCATGCCACCGCCACCCCCCACCCCCCAAAAAGACGCGAATATGTATTTTAACCACCACAAATTTCTTTTTGGTAAATTGTCAATCTTTGTGAATTGGCTATTAATTCAGTGTCAACACTGTTACTTGAAATAACGCCCTTGCATTTCCAGAGCAAGCTGCTAGGGGGCCCAAAACATACATCACTTCTTCCTTAGATCATAAGCTATCTGCCACCAAGAAATCAAGACCATAGCATGTCCAGGTCAAAAGATGCAAAAAATTGGAGTTCTGTTGCAGTACCAAGGTCACACACCAGGGGGCCCCAAATAGACCTTGACCTTCGCTTTCCAACCCCTAACTATATACTAAATATTATTGTAGTCCATCATGAGGTTCTCAAGTTATGGTGATGAATATCCGGAAACACAGACATACATGTACAAACACACAAGCCAAAAAAAACTCCAATTGTCATGGAGGTAATTAAGTAGAGGTTAGAATATGTAAAAGTGACATTCTGGGCGCGGCCAGTTTGTTTGGTTTACCAGGGTCTAATGCGTTGCACGTCAGCGTGACCACAAGGACAAATTGGTACAAATTTATACGGAAGACGCAGTTTCCTAAAGCAATTTGGAGCAGACAAGGAAGATGCCCTGTTTTTATGTGTGGCTGTACCTTCACCCACGCACTGTGCGTGGACATGCGTGGGTGAAGGTACATAGATTTTGTTTGTGTGAGGCCTAATGTATAAAGCCTCTGTCTTTAGTATGTCGTACAACCACCACATTTATTGACATGATTAAAGGTGTTATCTCACTGCACTTGGAGCCCCGGCGCGGCAATGAGGGGTTCGTTCACTGCGGCACTGTTGTCAGCGATATGTTCGCAATTTTTTCTGTAATTTAGATACTCAGTGCGTAATACACAAATGTATGCCTTAGAAGAGAACAAAATACACAAAACACTAAGGAAATTTGTTCTTTGTCTGATGTTGAAAAATTCATTTTTCTTATGAGGTTTGATCGAACGACATTATACAAACACATCTCAAGCTACATATTCAACATTACCAAGAAACGAGAAGAAGCCGAACAAATGTATTAGACTAGTTTTAGAATCCATGTTTTAGAAACCATGTGTACTGCATTACTACCTTTTGTATCTATATGCTGTACTTAGCCCGATAAGCCATGAATGTGCAATAAAGGCTATTATTATTATCATTATTTATAACATTTCGAACCCCGCAGTGCCGCACCAGTGAGTAGCACCATAAGCCAGTGCGGTTGGATCAAGTCTACACAATCCCCCAATCAAATACTACACTATTGATATCATTTCCATACATTTACACTAATTGTAGAATCTATCTTAGATATTTTTTGCTTAATTATTGGCAATCTATGTATCCGGTTAAAATTTCAAGCTCGCCACCGAGCTATTCAAAGATATATATCGATATCAATTTTATTTCAAATTTGTTTATTTATTCATTCGGCTGACATTACAGGCAGCCAAGGTCGCCCAACTAGCCAAGGCAATTTCAAAGGGCTGGCCTTAATTTGCTGTAATTAAATTGAATACGACTGAAAAAGACTTATAAAGTCGTTTTTCAACATCTTTTATGATGTGCTAATAGTACATGCTGGTGCGTTAGGCCTGGAGGGAATCTACACGTTCCGTAACATGATTACCTTAATTCGATCTCACCGGTTTTTCATTCACTTAATCTTCATTTGATCTCAATTTCTCTTCATCAGTTTGGTAAGTTTTGTAGATACGGCGCCAGGTTGCCATGATACCTATCCGGTCCTTCTGGAATGTGAGTAGTAGGGCAAGGACGATCATATCAATGAAGAAAAAGGTGAATGCTTTTGGTATGATTTAGTAGAAGCCAAGGAAACTGCATATGTCGTGACATACTTGGGCAACATTTCAGGCAAAAAAAAACTAATTTGTATCCACTTGTTTTGAAAGAAGACATAGATTTAGTGGTAACATGAATTTAGCTGTTTCTTTCTTATTGTTCACTAGCAAAACTACAAGTAATGATGTAATGATATCTTACCTTACATATTCTATGTAATAGTTTAACTATTGCATTAAGCCTATGTGTGTAATAGAGTACGAATATTTATACATATTTGTTGTTGAAACGTGACAGATATATACAAGATGAAATGCAGTTTAAACAACGGAAAATTTCAGTGTAATCCAATATTGCGTTTCGACAGAGTTCCGCAAACTAACTATGATATTGTATTTGTGAAATCTTATGGTCCAGGGTACTTTATTAATGCTTTTACAAAAGTTATCATGTCCGGAATGACATGTTTACTTTGTACAATTAGATAAGATCTTATTCATGAAATGAAAGTGCAGTTGCGTATTATAAGCGAGAAAACCTGAAAATACATTGTTGGAACCGAAATTAACAATTTTCGTTAAAATGCCTGTCAACAACAGGTTGTCAGGGCAACACTAAAAGATGGAAAACTCACTAAACTTTGTTAAAAAATTGTCGCCAACAAATTTCTAAGAAAATTCACTAAATTTGGTGGCGCTATCGTAAGCCTTTCGAGCGTTATGCGAAATGAAAGTCCCCCCCCCCCCCCCCCGACACACACAAACAACCACTCCACCCGGTCTGGATAGGCTTTTAAATAAAGTCCTTGGCATTTGCATGCCACGTGTACACATTGAGTTGGTTAACTTTACGATTCGTTGCTAAGTTATCCACGCAAAACAGATTAGTGACATTTTCCAAGCCGGAAATGTTACCTTGATTTCAAAAGTGCAAAACACTTAGTGTACGTTGTGGAAAAAAAGACGTCTGCGAAATTAAACGCCTCTGGTCGGTTTTATGTAATGAAAGCTGATACTGTCGCAAGGAAGCTGAATTTTGTATAGAGCTTGTCTTTCAAGTGGATCTGTTAGACCTTTTGATTTTGAACTTACTTTTGATGCAAACGGTATCAATTTTACAGCCAAGCATACTGAGACAGTATAACGTTACATGTATCTTATTAAAGCTGAATTTTGTTTCTGGTTTGTCAGTAGTCAAATTACACCATTCGGATTTGGTGATTACTTTTGATGTAGACTCTCTTTTTTTCAATTCTACAACCAACAGACTGAGATTACATATTGCAAAGAAGCGAAATTTTGACTCTGGCTTGTCTGTAGTTAAATGTCCATGAACATGATTACATTAATCGGATTTGGCAGTAAATTTTGATATTCGTTCGTTCGTAAATATTCGTTCGTTCTAAATTTTGATATAGACTCTCTTTTTTTTTCAATTTTACAACAAAACATACTAAGATTGTATATCGTAATGAAGCTTAATTTTTTTTTTGGCTTGTCTGCAGTCAAAATGCCATGGGCAAATTACACCCGGTTTTGGCGGTTAGTTTTGATATAAGCTCTCTTTCTTTTCAATTCATTACCAAACGTACTGAGATTATAAATTGATATCGTTATGAAGCTGAATTTTGTATGTGGATTGTCTGTAGTCAAAATGCCATGGGCACATTACACCATCATGAGTCGGATTTGGCAGTTAGCTAGGTTTGATATAAATTATCTTTTTTTTCCAATTTTACAACCAAACATACTGAGACCATATACATGTATAATTATGAAGCTGAAATTTGTCTCTGTCTTGTAAATGTCTATGGGCATATTTCACCATTCGGATTTGGCTATTAGTTTTTATATAAACTAAATATCTTTTTTTCAAGACCAAAGTTTAACGTATTGAGATTATATATCGCATTGAAGCTGCAATTTTGTATCTGGCCTCTCTGTGGTCAAATATCTATGGTACATTACACCATTCGGATTTGGCGGTAATCTTTGATATAAACTCCTTTTTTTCCAACTCTACAACCAAACATACTGAGATTAGATATCGTTTTGAAGCTGAATTTTGTTTCTGACTTGTCTGTAGTCAAAATGCCATGGGCACATTACCTTTGATATGGCGGCTACTTTTGATTTTGAAATTATTTCTTTCTTAAGCTTTCTTGTCTGTAGTCAAGTGATTGCATTTGGGCGTCTTAATATGATGGCTAGTTACACCATCATGAGTCGGATTTGGCAGTTAGGTTTGATATAAATTATCTTTTTTTTTTCAATTTTACAACCAACCATAATGAGACAATATACATGTATCATTATGAAGCTGAATTTTGTCTCTGGCTTGTAAATGTCTTTAGGCATATTACACCATTCGGATTTGGCGATTAATTTCTACATTAACTATCTTTTTTCAAAACCAAACGTACTGAGCTTATATATCGTATTGAAGCTGAATTTTGTTTCTGGCTTGTCTGTACAAAATGCCATGGACACATTACACCGTTCGGCCCAAAATACTTAGTATGTATCGCATTGAAGCTGCAAGTTTGTTTCTGGCCTCTCTGTAGTCAAATATCAGTGGGTACATTACACCATTCGGATTTGGCGGTTATTTTTTTATATAAACTCCTATTTTTCCAACTCTACAACAAAACGTACTGAGATTAGATATCGTTTTGAAGCTGAATTTTGTTTCTGACTTGTCTGTACTCAAAATGCCATGGGCACATCACACCTTTGATATGGCGGCTACTTTTGATTTTGAAATTATTTCTTTCTTATGCTTTCTTGTCTGTAGTCAAGTGATTGCATTTGGGCGTTTTAATATGATGGCTAGTTACAGATATATACCGTTATTCATGTTTTTGAGAAAGAAATCTACATCCTCCTTATCTCTACACCAATTCTAGCGTTTATAATGACGTTTATTTGCAAGTTCTTGCCCGAGGGCTAAATGCAACATGAAGCATACAGAAGATATAGTAAACATACATAAAATAAAGTAATTTGGTGTAGATAACAATGGTGACAAGTGTAAACAAGTGACTATTCTATCAATGATATTGACTGCTGAGAACTACAATCTACGCATTTGGGGTTTGACTTCTTTTCTGGAAGCAGTGGAAGACGAAGTACCCCACTTTTTCTATGATGAGTGGGTTATGTGACGTCAACAGCTTTATAGTTTTGTTTTCGTCGGTAAGCGTTTGGAAATTTTTGTGTGTTTTGCAAACCTCTTCAAATAACTCCTTTCTTTTCTGGTCATTGGAGAGGCAGTTAGAAATAAAATGTATAATAAACTCTCTATAATTAGCTGAAGGGCGCAATGAGGCAAATAGACTCCGAACCTTTACTCAATTAATATGTACATGCCGTTGCTAGAACGTGATTTTTTGACTACTGACAGTTTCTGTTTGGAGTTATTCTGGTTTCTGTCAGGATGTATTGCGGGCAGAAAGAATCGTGATGGATGTAGTCATATGCTATCTACTGAATCACTGGCGCATGAAAGTAACATTTCTGCCTTGTCAATTGAAAGAGAAGTCAGTGCTAACCATAGCTGTATATTTCCCATGAGATTTAAACAATACATCGTAAGCTACCAAAACAGTCACGTATTGTATATACAAAATGAACGTTAAAGCTTCCTTGCTTTCAAACCTTAGATACTTTCAAAGTTGGAACAATGTACCTATAATTCAGTGTAAGCGTCTAATCTGCAGTACCACTCCCGACCGCAACGAGAAGATGCTCCAAAACGACCGCCAAATCATGATCAGATTGAACGAATTCGGTGTCGTGGTTAAAACGGGAAAATAAAGCACATAGCACAAGGCTTGCAAAGATACAGAATTACATATTCCAGTTTTTGGCGTACAATTTGTCTGATATGAAGACTTTTGTACGAACTGCAAGCCCATCTATTATTGCCAATACCAAGGACGTTAAATGATCTTATATATAACGTTAACATCCTACTCAATACTAATCCATAGACTACTAGTGCCTCTTACCATAGTTACCTTGCACGCCTTGTCTTGGCTTGGCTTCGCTGAACGAATATTTCTATGGGGGTTATATGATAACGATAATAATTGTTTATTCAGATGCTGCAGTTTTGCCACACTGCAGCCAAGGGCTGAATTGCGTTGGAAACTTTACAGAGTCATTGAAATCATCATTAGTTAAGTAACATTTTGCTGACGATCATGATGGATAAAATGCATATAGCGTTACACTAGTTAAAAAATGTCGATCAATAGCACTAAATACGCATGTTAAAAACATCGATCAATGACATTTTCATGAAGCACGACCGTTACAGGTTATGCAAGTTCGCAACATTTGAATAAAACTGTTCATATACTATATCACAGGATATCTTATTCATGTATAAACTTTTCAGGCTAATAGTTCAAAACACGAAGAATATATATCAAGTAAGGGAAATTAAGCGTTCAGTAGTCTAATCATGTGAGGAATAGCGCAAAGATTAAACGTCAAAGATTATAGCGTGTCTCTAAGCCCTTTTAAATTTCCTGGGACAGTTTGGCCACAAGGGGAAATCAAAATGAACTGTCTATTCGTCGGCTTCACTTCTCTAACTACCTGTGTACACGCAAAGTCTGTCCAAATCCTTTACATTCCTTTGTTTTACAGAGTCTGTATACATGTAAGTCTCCCAAACATATGTACAAGAATACAGCACACGCACTCACATTGTACGGTATTGAAGCGCCGACTAGTGGGTGATAACAATACTACAGGCTGAAAACAGTGTGCTGCTGACTGCCTCCACCAGAGGGCGCTGTTAGACCGCCTTTGGGAAGGGGCATCTTTGTACTGCTCTCTAAAGATTCGTTTCTGGCCTTCACTCATTATCAAGGGCAATATATAATGTCCTTGCCATTATCAACTGTGAATGTAGTGTTTGTACTTAATAGATACGTGTTAAAACATCCAATCATTCATGCATCAACCCATTCACCCAAAATACAGACTCCACACATTGTCCTTTTATGCTTGAAAATATATTTTCCTTCCAAAGGTGGTATCAAAACACAGTCTTATCATTTAGATCGAAGATTGCACTGTACAGACAGCTGGGAATTCTTTACACACAAGTAGAAAATCATATACACTTACAAACTCTGTTTAACATTATAGGCTAACCTTCATAGTAAGACCATTGCCTCCATATTTTACCCATCCTTGTCACATTTCTAACAAAATCTATGGTGAAAAATGCTTAACTTCTTACAGTGGTAAAAAAATTGTGCATATACATTGTACCTTATGGTACCATTGTACCATTGATAGTTTTTTTTTTCCAATGAAAATACTTATATGAAAAAAATCTAAATTTTCCGTGTTCCTTTGCGAGTCTAAGTAAGTTTGCGAGTAAATCTTATTGGTTAGACAAATTTAGTACTTAAGAGCTGCCCCATGCAAACATTACAATAGGTACAAAACCTGGTTGGTATTATTTACACAAAGCACTATCTTGACAAGGTGTATCACTGGAATTCACTGTGTGGCATTTGCATAGAATCAGTCTATTGGTTTTGTTGCTGAACATACAGCACAGTACATGTACGAAGACCAAAGGGTAGGGACCAGGGTTATGTAGCCAGCACCTGTCCTTCATTCCTTTGAAGGAATTTTGCAGCTGGGGACTGAAAAAAGTTTTCCCCATTCCGTCCCCTGTGGCAGACCAAAATTGATATGTAAAGATATATAAAAAAAACTGAAACCCATGTGTTCTTCTTCACCAAAACAGATGACATTGAACAGCTTAGTCTACAAGCACAATTTCCACCTCAAAATGCAGGAAATACTGTTTCAGAGGGTCTTGATTTAAAGATTTTCTGGGACCCAGACCCCCTAGAAATGACGCGCAACGTCATGCCATGCCTTCGGTACTCCATAGGATTCCCATTCAAAATCAAGGGGACTGAAAATGATTTCAGGCTGGCTACAACCCTGGCAGGGACTGCAGGCATTTCAGGACTAACGAACAAATAAGTTACTGTGTGCTTTTTGTACCACATAAGTAATTATAGCCTCCAATGGTTTAACAGGGCGTGATATGATGTATGAAAATGCGCAAAATTGTGTATGAGAGACAAAAACAAACCATCTGGCTAGCTAAGGATGAAATTACTGTAAATGCAGAAATGTTCGCGGCGGATTAATGTTCGCGGTTTTCACGGCGACCACTTCACCGCGAATTTAAAACCACCGCGTACATTTTTCTACTATAGTATTAGACTGCAGTCTATGGTGTTACCGCGAAATTAAAACCACTGCGAAAAGTCATTTTTCCCGCTACCGCGAAATTACATCCCCGCGAACTTAAATGCATTTACAGTACTGTAACAGAAGAATAAGGACCAGCAAGCATCTACAATTGTGTAAAATAAAACAGCAAAGCCACAAGTAAATATGAATTTACACTGGCATAGAACACTGCTGTCAAGTTGCACATACATTTGTATAATGTATAACAAGAGACAATCAATTACATACACATCATATAAAATTATTACCTCATAGAATAAGATTTATATTCTTTTGAATCTATGACACACACAGAGACTTAAAGCTAAGAAACACACTACCAATGTTACATGTAAGTCTTTTTTATCTTAAGTAAAAACACTACATGTGGTATTGTTAATCAATACATCTACATGTATGTACATACTATCAGTGTATATACATTGATAGAGATGAGAGAATAAAAATATAAAGCTTTTTTTTAGGAACATAGTTCATCTTTAGAGTCAAATTCAACAAATTAGTTCACCAATTTCCACAGTAGAGAAGAACCAACATCAACATGAAAGATTTAAAGTTCATCTGTTGATAGAATTTATTCAGAGCTTTTAACAGTAATTTCTAACACAAGAATGTCAAACTTCCAAAGATGCAAATTTTCAATTACTTAAAAGGCATTTAGATGAATTTAAAATGTTTGAACATACTGCACAACAGCATACACAATTTCCCATTTCTTTCAGGTACAGTCAAACCTGCACAGAACCAGAAGTGACCTCTATGCAAGGACCAAATTGCCAATGTGACCACATTTTGGTGGCCTCTTATATACAAAAATGTAGATACTTTTCGGCACAGATTCAAGAATCCTGTGAACAGTGAGGTCATCTTGGGCAGACTTGACTGTACATGTACACAAATTGCAGATCATCCCATATTAAGTATTGGAGAGGTATTCAAAGTACAAAAAATTTACAAACATTAAAGCTCTTAGGACACACACAATGCCAAATATTTGCACTGACAAAAGACCTTTTTTTCTCTTCTTACACATCCAACCGTGTTACGATTCATTGACAACTTTTTACATAAAATTTACAGCTTAAAATAGTTTTCCTCTTTCTGCCTTAGCTAATGAATGTACAAAACAGAATATTCCAGCTCCTTGTGATCCAAGGGTGAAACCCCATACTCAGTTCAATAGTGGAAACTCAGGGGAAACACGGGAGAAACACACCCAGCAGAAGGGGAGATATTTCATGTGTGTATCTTCCCTTTTTTCCCTAGTCAGACTTATAATTACTTTGGAGGATACATATCAAAAAGGCCAATAAGTGACTCCTATCACTCCTAAGAGAGCATAGCAGACAGCAGGCTGGCGGGTCCTTGTGTTTCTGTGGGTGAAGCAATTGGTCATCATGTCATGGACATTAGCTATGTTTTGCATTGGAATCACAACATGTGTCTACTGTATGACTGAGCTTTGCGAGTGGATCATCTGTACATGGCCTCAGTAGACTGGCACTTTATTCATTGTTGTTTATTACCACAGCGTCCAGAGTGTCTGCGACCCAGACTAACTGCTGTGTGCTAGCAGATGACACACATTCTTGAGGGTTCTTCTTCTGAGTCAAACACGGAATCCGAGGGAAGTCTTTTTACTCCATCTAAGGACTTCAAGTTTGGCAAGATTTGGAAAACTCTGCAAGAAGGAAGATGAAAAAAAAGATGTTAGCACACTCCTGAAAGTTGGTAACTACCATCATGTACATTTGATTCAATGAAAAACCTTTCCATGTACAATAGACTGTGAAGCTTGGACAGACCACCTCTACTTGGAGATTGATTTAAATTTATTTATCTTTTTATTTAACTTTTTAATTTTGCAATACAAGACGTAAGGGGTGTTCACATGTATGAAATATTTCCATATTACAAAAGCAAAACAGTGGGAGCACATATTTCCTGTCACATGACTTTGCAGTGAAAATCTGCAAAATCTGTAAAAACAAAATCATACTGACAATAATTTACAGCACTACAGATAGAATACAACCAAGGGTGATACGGTCAGTATTTATGTCATAGCCAGGTCGGAAGTCATTTATTTGATTGCCAAACTAGTCATAAAAAGGATAAAATTGGACACATTGTTTCAACCTACGCCAACAACTTTATTCTTTAAGAACTTCAATTTGAGAAAAATTCGAAGAAAAGAAATCCGCTCCCTTGCAACGGCAGGCGACACACTGGAGTGTGTTCTATTTAATTGAAGTCTGTGTGATACAACTAAAAAGCCTAATACTAGTAATAGTATGTGATCCAGAAAATTATCACCTTGTATCACCCTTCAAGAACTTTATCACAGACCAGGTATGACATAGATGCATGTATTTGTTTTTTTTTACCTTTGCCTGTAGTTGACAGTGAAGGAGACAGGGTTACTCCTGAGATGGAGGGACTGAAGTGGTGCTTTTCTCAACACGTCCAGACCGTCTAACGAAGTGATGTTGTTCTGTTCCAGATACAGGTGTTCTACCACTGGTAACCTGGGCAACTTCTATAGAACAAACAAACATCGTTAGTAAATATAACACAATCAACATAATTAAGATGTTCTTTAAAGCTTTTCATATTCAATAAGAAACAAAAGTAGAGAAAAATGCTCAATTCCTTTAGAAATATCCAAAGTAAGTAGTGAATAATAACTGGAATACTACAGAAAGAGAACAAACAACACACAACTGTATTTCTTACATGTAATAATTTATCATAAAGTTAAAACAGTTATGATAAAAGTCTGTCTTACCTTAAATGATGGGAGGAAATTTCTGCTCAAATTCAAGTATTTACACCTGAAGAGGGAATAAACAAATCAGCCATGCAACTCAAGAAATTTAGTATCCTCATTTTACAATCAGATTTGAGATTGAATTTGACATTTTTTTTCAGTTTCACATACTAGTAGTATACTACATGTATTAGGCACACTTAGAATTAAACATCAAACTTTAATGCTTTTTATCAAATCCCAGAAGACAGACACGTTGAGATACTGGCCTGTACCTTGGTAAGGACACAGCCTGTAAGTCTGTTAGAGAGTTTATAAAGAATCACAGAAGACAGACACAGTTACTGACCTGTACCTTGGTAAGGACACAGCCTGTAAGTCTGTTAGTGAGTTTATAAAGAATCACAGAAGACAGACACAGTTACTGGTCTGTACCTTGGTAAGGACACAGCGTGTAAGTCTGTTAGTGAGTTTATAAAGAATCACAGAAGACAGACACAGTTACTGGCCCGTACCTTGGTAAGGACACAGCGTGTAAGTCTGTTAGTGAGTTTATAAAGAATCACAGAAGACAGACACAGTTACTGGCTTGTACCTTGGTAAGGACACAGCGTGTAAGTCTGTTAGTGAGTTTATAAAGAATCACAGAAGACAGACACAGTTACTGGCCTGTACCTTGGTAAGGACACAGCGTGTAAGTCTGTTAGAGAGTTTATAAAGAATCCCAGAAGACAGACACAGTTACTGGCATGTACCTTGGTAAGGACACAGCGTGTAAGTCTGTTAGTGAGTTTATAAAGAATCACAGAAGACAGACACAGTTACTGGCCTGTACCTTGGTAAGGACACAGCGTGTAAGTCTGTTAGTGAGTTTATAAAGAATCCCAGAAGACAGACACAGTTACTGGCCCGTACCTTGGTAAGGAGACAGCCTGAAGTCCGTTAGTGAGTTTATAAAGAATCACAGAAGACAGACAGAGTTACTGGTCTGTACCTTGGTAAGGACACAGCCTGTAAGTCTGTTAGAGAGTTTATAAAGAATCCCAGAAGACAGACACAGTTACTGGTCTGTACCTTGGTAAGGACACAGCCTGTAAGTCTGTTAGTGAGTTTATAAAGAATCACAGAAGACAGACACAGTTACTGGTCTGTACCTTGGTAAGGACACAGCCTGTAAGTCTGTTAGTGAGTTTATAAAGAATCACTGAACACAGACACAGTTACTGGCCTGTACCTTGGTAAGAAAACAGCATGTAAGTCTGTTAGTGAGTTTATCAAGAATCATGGAAGACAGACAGAGTTACTGGTCTGTACCTTGGTAAGGAGACAGAGTGTAAGTCCGTTAGTGAGTCGTCCATCAGCTGTAACTCCTCAGCTCTGATCAGCCTCTTCAAGACTCTAATGAAGTTCTCACGCTGGTAGGCATCGCCCAGGTCTTGGAAGGACAAGTTGACGGACTGGAGACAAAGAGAACACAATGTATCAACATCTGTTTATTGATTCGCAAGAATGCAAGCAGATGTTGGAGCAAAAGTCTGCAGTATTTCTGACAGCCATTTAGCTACAAAGTACTACACTTTTGCGGTGGTCTTATTTTCGCAGTTTTCACAGTAGCCACTTCACCGCGAACTTAAAACCACAGCGAACATTTTATGACGGGAAGTTTGCACATCCATACCAAATGGTTTTAAGTGTTTTTAATGGGGCTTTGTGCATGCCGAAATCTCGCAGGCTCGCTGGGGGCGAGTACAAGCTTCCCGGCATATATTCCTCTCACGCCATATTTTCCTTCCTGGCGTATCAGTAAAAATCGCGAATCGACCTCCCCCCTAACAACTGATGCCAATGCCCTCAGAGAGGCCGGTGAAGGAGGCTAAGCCTTGTTCGCTTTGGTCCACTCTCAATTGTTACTATCCCACAAGGTAGGGACTGCTGGGACTCCAGGCAAATGCTCCAACATATAAAGTAAATGTACTTTTTTTGTAGTTTTCAATTTTTTGGTTAGACTAACTAATCTGATTTTATTACATTGTTGATACGGTCTTAGGCTAGAAAAAAGAAATCCTCTCTTTTGTTCTCTAAGAAAATCACATTCAAGTACACGGTCAACTAGATTAAGAAAGAAGACATTCAGTTGAATATCTATAAAAACTTGAAGCCTCACCACTGCGTTTTCCCAGTTCTCCATCTTGTTCCTATAGTCCATCCGTTTCTTCCCTTTCCTGTCGTGGTGGATCGGGTTACCATCCTCATCACGCAGAGAGTAAAACGTTCTCTCCTTTTCTCTGGGACCTGAGGTAAACGACAAACCAATGTCAAGATACTGCACACCAAACAAGACAATTTCTTAAGGTGTCACATATTTATACGTTAGGGCAGGCCTCATAATTAATGGCAAATAATCAAACAAAGCATTTCTACTAGAACTAAGTATTGGTAATTGCAAATACTTTTCCATCAATATAAAGTGACTGTTCCCTACCTTCTCTAATCCGTGGACAGTTGAGCTGGTCACCTTTGACCTCCGCATTTCTGACTTCATGCCAGGATGTGTAGCAGTATCTGTTGGCTGGCAGCTGAGACAAACACAACAACATTTTTGTTTACTACTTCAGTTACTACATGGCATTGTAAAATTTAATACTTTTTGTTTGATGGATAAATTCAACTACATTGTAAATGTGTCAAAGAATGTTCACATCTAATAATGAAAATTGTAAATGATACATTTGACTCAACGCATGTTGACTTTAAATTTTCAAGTACTTTGATCCAATTTCCTTCCATAGAAAGATACTGAAACATACAAAGCTCAAGCTTAGCACCCAACAAGTCTCTTAAAGGTTATCCTTTACATGCTGACTCTTTATAAATATAACATAACAGGTGTGGCATCACATATCTCTGATTGTCCATAAGGATATTTTGATTTGATTACGTGTATGACATTCTCTGGGAACTCTGGGAAAACTGAAAACTGTGTGTGCAGATGTCATCCACATCAAATCAACATGGCCTGACAATGCTAATGGTCAAGTTAACGTTAAAGATAGCAAGTTGTCAATGGCAAGCTATATTTGAGACAGTCAGCTAAGGTGCAACAAGTTGCTTTTTGCTACATTATACCTTTTTTTCACAGTTGGTTGAATAATTTAGTTTGTAAACTAGGTAGACAGCCTGACACTATATATAGGTCAGCGACTCCTGGGGGCTAATAAGAGCTTAAAGCTCTGTTTATCTTGTTGCCATGGCAACCACGTCAACAGTGGTTACCTGACATTCCACCCTTCTTGTTCGTCTGCCCGTGCCGACCTGATCCAGTCACGCCAAACGAAACCCCGTTGTTGTCTTTTTCTTGGACGCGGGGAAACGTTACACCTACCCGTTTCAGACCATACAGGTCCACTTTCAAACGCCTTTGTGCGTAGTCAATACAACCTGGTAATGCAAGCACTTTTAACAGCCTAAACAGTTTGAACAGGAAGACCCTAGGCTTTAGAAAACGTAATCTGCTTATTTGTCGGCAGGGAAGAGTGAATGATTATTGACGCACAGCCAGGTGTACTGTTGCGTGTATGTACATGTACCACTCCCCCTGCTATTTCAACTGTTGAGCTAAGCAAACTCAATTTGGGCTAGCTCATTGGGCACGACATGTTTTCTAGTTACAGTACATGAAAACATTTCCTTAGGCTAAGATATTTGGGGTCACTTAAGAATTTGATATTTTGTAATAATTATAAAACACTCCTTTTCTCCTGGATTTAGCTGAAATGACATGAGTAAAAAATGAAGACTTTTCTGACCTACAAAAAACTGCTAAAAGCACAAAATTAACTTGCTGATTAGGACAAACGATGGACTAAAAAAATTCAATGGTAGATAAAAACAAGCTAAGGCAGTGATTGTAAAACAATTTGACCCAATTGTAAACAACTATAACCGAATCATAAAATAGGTGACCAATAGACTACAAGGTCATTTAACTACTATATAAGACATTGTGTAATGTCTGTGACAGTCGGCAGCTTATTCACATCACAGTGATTTCTTCAGCAACTATTCAATAGACATACTTTGGCCAAAGTCTAAAATAAATCCATACCAAAAGACCCTAAGTTTTTCAGGATTCCAACAGCAAATATGCATTTTTTATGTTTTCCGAAAGGAGAAAACATATCGTTTTTGCTCGTCTGTTCTTTTTTTACCTCCATCCTACTCCTAGCAAAAAAGGTTTACAGAAAAGCTGGACTGTGCACCAGGCCTGGCTACCTGGACTGGCTATCACGTCAGGCTACTCAGATACATGTACCTCCATTCATAGCACGCACTTCTTTGGGGACAAGCCTAATGGTATAGTATTGTATGCTAGTAGCTTGACTAAAGGCTACAGACCTGGGAAAACATTCTGAATTTTTGCAAAAATGTTGCCACTCTACTTTTTCATAACACCTTATTATAAGACTGTCATGATTTTCCTCACCTGTTTGAACGATGCCTGACTGCCCAGTTTGCTGGTGGTATCGTCCCTGTGTGAGGTGACCAGGATCAGAGGTACTGTCGTCCCACTGATGTCACTGTAGTCACTGGAGCCAGACTGGGAACTCTGGATGGTCCCCAGACCACTGCTACTGTTGGTACCTATGGAGGAACTGGGGGGAAACAAAGAAAAAAGTTAGACAAGTATAACTTTATGTTTGGTTGACTTAGTTATCAATTAGTACTGTTAAAAACTGAACAAAGGTTCATATTCAAAAATGTTTATGAGCTTTAAATTTGTTTGTTTGTTTATATTGCACAGTACCTGGCAAACCACCTTATGGCATAACACACCAGGTTTGTACTGAAGAGTGCAAGCTGCATATATTGAGACAGATTCAATTCAGATTTACTAACACCTGGAAGGAGCCCTCTTTAAAAGAGTATTTTGATAATAGCATATTAAATAGCATATTAAATAGTGTGGTGAATTCAATTGTCAGAAATAATAATCAATTATTATGATTTTTTTAAGTTAACTTTGTACAGATACATCAAGTTTTGAAATACGCCATGGCATCAAAGATTTTGCTGCAAAATTCTATAATTATATCTATACCCTGGGACTTGAATGATATCATTTCTGACAGGTAGTCAAAGGTTTTTCATTGATATCATTAATATTTCATACTCTTATTGACGATGATCATAAGGATAAAAAATATATATTGTACTTAAATATCAAGTTCATTTATAATGTGCACTTGTACTAGTCTTGTATCATATCCAGTTGCAAATTTCATGACTCTAAAAATCCTAGGGTAAAGACATTGTACCAAAGCTATACAACATACAATGATAAAATGTATGTTTTCAAATTTGCCATTCACCATGGCATGTACCAATGCAACTATCACGGTCGGACCTCTACTGTCAATAGACATTGGTTACGTCTTCAATTTATGTCAAGTTCTATTGTAAAACTGATCAGGTACCAACAGCTGAAGTCCTGCGTTCCATGGACCTATGACGCCACTGTCACGCAACGCAAACGTACAAAGCAAGCAAGAATGCCATGAGTCAACAATGCTTCACGTAGCTACACCTATCCAAATGTATATAACCATAAATTCAAATGACAGGAGGTTACATTTTAAGGGTTTGAAGTTCCTTAATAAACATAATTGCCTATTTTGGTTACAGTAAGTGCAGAAAAGTTTTGTATAGACTATAGAGACTAGGATTGGGTACCGGAAAGGTGTACTGACACTGATACAAAACTTTTTTCTTTTTTTCTTGTTGGATCAGTCCAGAAATGCTGGACCTGAAAAAAAATCAGCGGACCAGATTTTGTACTGAAAATTAACAGATAATACCGGCACATGTTTGGGACAAATTCATGAATTAGGATATCATCATTAGAATATTGTTTTTACCAATAGCCATTTCCTTATTATATAAGTTATAACGTCCTTGGCTTGGTATTTAAAGGTTGACGTATATGATTTATGACAGGCCTACATATCGCTCCTCACAACATCATGATTATTTTATGGCCTCTATAACAGCCACAGATCAGATTACAAAGAATGTCATTAACCTATAACATGTCTCTTGGGCACCTGACCTACTACATGTACATAATACTACTACCAAGAAGGTTGCCTTTTTCAACCTCCTTGGTAGTACTGGGATGGACTACACAGATGATATAGCAGGGCTCGAAATTCATTTTGTGGATTAGGTGCACTGGTGTACCCAGCTTAAAAAAAAGGGTGCACCAAAAAAATTTTGGGTGCACCACTTAAATCTAAGTAGAATCTCAGAAAAACCTAATAACAAAACGTACTTACATGCTATCAAATTCTTAACAAGTACCATGAGAGACATTTTTATTATCTTTCTAACACTTAGATGTCAAGAATATTATGTTATAGTAGTATACTTTGATATCTTTACATACATAAACCCAAGAAAATATTTGGGTGCACAATAATTGGGTGCACCTGGGTGAACATGCACCCAGTATTTCGAGCCCTGTATATTGACAGTCAGACCGTGACCAGAGACACTAGGCCAACACTAAATTAACAGTCAAACATTCATATCAATTATCATCATTCCTTCTCATGCACTAGAATGATTTTTCCACCCCTCAACTCATGCCTAGTCTGTTTAGAACAGGAGATATAAAAACTAAAGGTTTCCCTGCACAGTACCATAACAAGGCACAAGGGGGCCAAAAACGAAATCTTATTTTGTTTTCTCCACATATATATATATAATCAAATATCAAGACACATCTGCCAAAAAAGAAAAAGCATTATCACAATCAATATTGATATCAAATACAGACAAAAGGTACATTAATTTAGATAATTATTTTAAATATACACATGCACTGAACCTCAATCTAGGAGCGGAAAACCAAGCAAACAAACAGAAAAATCGCTGGAACTGGCAGCAGGGAACAAAGTGGAATGACGGTTTGCATAACTAAGGATAGAAAGAACATAAATCTGCCCAAACTGTAGAAGTCCGTGGGTGCTTTTGTCTGCTGCATACCACAGCTGAAAGAACACTGAACAAAAGCACTGGTCCAGTGTGACCCCTGTGCAAGTTATCTTCCTTTCGCTATAGAAAAAAAATTCATTTTTCCTTTTGATTCCTAGGTGATACTGTTACAATGATCTATGTTGGGAACTAAGACTAAGCAATGCCTCTAATTTCATCTTAGACAACCAGTTAAGACGCCCTTTCACATTTAAGATCAGAACGCATGTTTGGCAACAGGAATTCTCGGTTATATTGAAGGTAAAGGCCCACAAAAAGACAAGGACAGTTTTCTTTTCGAAGCCTTTACCTTTAAAATACATTATATTATAATTAGTAGAATTCCTGTTACTGCACATGCATTCTGTGAAAGGGCTAATTGAACACTTGAAAGAAAATTAGTTACTCAAGAAACAAGAAATGTTTTGTAGATTGTCAGATGTTACAGGTAGAAGATAGTGGATGCATCTTTGTATATCTTAAATGTCTACTAGTACTACTAGTACTACTAGTAACTGCATGTTTAGTAACACGTATTTTGTTGCTTGTATATCTACTGTAATTTCTGCTAAGTAGTAGTGACCTACAATTATCGTAAATATTAGTAATTATTACATGACTTGTACATACACTAATTGGTAGAACACTTTCCCAAGTTTGAAACAACAGGGAGAAACACGCTGGTTAAATAAACTCCTTGGGAGAAACAATGACAAAAACAAAGAGAGTTGCAAAACAACACAACATGGCAAGGAAAATGTCACTCAAATACTTTCAACACTAGGTGACGTAGGAATGGTCCAATTTCCCAGGTGTTACAGAAGCTATTAAACAAGCTTTGCAGAACAGGTGTTAACCAAAACTCCAGATGGGAGCTTATTTTAAAATCTTTTGCCAAAGTTTTGAACCAATTATTATGGTTTGCTGCCTTGATGAATGCTGCCTTGAATATTTATCTACATAAATTATGACTCATTCTTAATGTAAATTTAAATATTTGATACCAGTACTAGTAACCAAACATTAAGCTATTACATATATAGACATGTACGATTTAGTGGGTAGAATGGGTAGAGTGTTCAACTTGCAAATTCTGTAGGTCGTGAGTTTGAACCCTAGACAATCGTAGCAAAGACTTTAATTTAAAAAAAATGGCACAAACAGCTTTCTCTGCTAAGCAATCAGCATTTGAGAAAGAGTATGGAAGTTGAACACACAAACAACTGCCAGTGGACAAGCCCCCTGCTGTATCTTGAGTGAGTGCACAAACGTTGTGTGGCCCAGGGCTTGAAACAGAGATGGGTGCCACCCTATGCACCAACTGACATGGGAACTAAGATATACAAAGTAACAAAATATGCACTTCTTATTAAAGGAAACTATCGCCTGTCTCATCGCTCCTGAGACCACCATGGTAACAGCTGTTGTTATCACCTTATTCTTATTGGGTACCCAGGAGATAACGAGCAATTACCGGAACCCATTGTAATTCACGATGACCTTTGGTAGAGTAACGACCCTGCTGATAATTTCTTACATCATTCTTGTTGTTATGCAGATGTCTAACTATAAATTGATGTCAGAATAAAATGGTACACTGCTAATTTCAAATTGTATATAATAAGTTACTAGTATTTCGTCTTTAATTTAGTTTGAATGGCAAAAGTTGAACATTCATGTAGTTGATTGTACAAAACTTACTGTACTTTTTGCTGCATCAATAGACAATAAAGCTTCCTTGGTTGTTATCTTTTCTATATGAAGAAGTTTTTTTGTTTGCTTTCATACATACATGTACTTTAGGCTTTAGCACGCAATCCATTGGGTTTGCGTTAGTTGGCTTAAAGTACTATAGTTAATGTCACGCAAAGGGCTTACAGTAACTGTTACAGTGGAAGGCAATGATTATGTATATTACTTTTGCCAGGGATGAAAAAGCTGTTAATTTGCTTTTCAATGGATTATTTAAAAGAAACAAACATTAACAGTACCAAATCTGGTATTACCTTAAAACTTCTTGATAATGTAAGTTTTTTTTGTAGTGCAGAGAAAACAAGACTGCTGCTATCCTTACCAGATTACCTTTGTATGTATGTCAATGAGACTTGGGTTCAGGTAAGGGTCTGTCATGCATTGTTGCAAATGAACAATATGTGACACAATAGCGCTCGCCTCTTTGTGTCATACCACGCATTGCTGAACATTGTAATAATTGTTACAACAGTTCTAAGTAAGACAATGTTCTAGCCGCCACAATCGGCAAAACGTTCTTGCGTTCTACAAAGATTTCCGCGAGAGGCAAAGTTTTGACCACCACAAAGACGGAAGAATGCAAACAGAAGTGAGACGAACCGTAGTGACAATAAGCAGTCGCTATGGAACTGGTCACGGCTGTCTGTTACCAGTGGGTAGAGTTGAACAATTGCATGGCAATGCTTCTACCAAGGGGAGGTACAACACTGCTGACGACCCATTTTGAGGTCAACCTCTGTTCAACTATAACATATAGTATAAGTCTATTCTACATGTAACTAGTAGTATTAGTTTTAAGGTGGTCACCTTGGTATATTGTTGCAGACAGTACGTACCAAATCTGAGTAATAAGGCTGTTTTACGTGCTAGATGCACCTCCTCAAACACAGGATCCCCATCTTGCAATTGTACACCTTCCAAAAGACAAATGCAAACCCTTACAACAATATTATCCGAGCTGAGCAGACCCTGGGATCGAACTCAGCGAAAAAAAGATATAGGTACAGATATATTAGATACAGCTACATAGCCTTACAACTGTCCAAGTCATATGTGAATTTTAGTGAACTTTGAGAAAACCTTGAACCCCAACCCCGACACGAATGTACACATAGGTTCAAAGACACCTGTATGTAATGTAGTGTATACAATACACCTGACTTGTCACACACAAAGTACCGTGAGAAAGTTCTTGGCTTGTGTTTACCAATAATATAGATCATTGTCACAAGACTTGTGTATGTGACAACATCAAAGTGCAGTTACATGAACCTGTAACTTACCAGCAAGAAAATTAGCCTCTTTCGTGACATTTTTTGCAGGCATCAATTGGCATAATTTGTTTGGGGCGCAGATTCCCTATTTTAAACATGTCGTGGCCAGGAACTAAATATATCATATTTCAACATATTGCACCCACAGATATTCCTGCACCTCCTGGAAATTGAACCTTCCCGGCATAAAACTTGGCCGCAGTACGTACATGTGTACTTGTATTAGTATATGTACGTTGATCGTATGCGAATCTGTCCACTATGAAGGAGGATAGAAGAAAATTGTGCACGGGACTTCGCACACATTCGTAATCATAGCAAAGACGTCCTTGATCATCTAACATCCTTGATCATAGCAAGGTATTTTCAGCTACATGTGTATGTCAAAATTGATACAACTTCATCTCAATTTTAGTTTTACGATTTTTGTGTTTTACTTTTTCGCTGAACGAATCCCTCTGCTTTGGGGAACACATTATATTCAAGACAACAACATGTGGATTTTCTACCTGGCTTAATTTGGTGGAGCAGGTTTTTAAATAGATCAGATGTGACATATTCATGACAAAGTCGTCTAGCAGGTGGGCCATTTAGTCCCTGGGGTATTGTTAAACTGCAAATTATAATGGTAGAAAAATTGGGTCATCCTCCCTGACCTCCCACCTTCTTCTTCATTTAGACCATGCAATCTATTCTAATGAAGTGACTTTCTAATGTTCACTGCACCTTTCCTAAATATGTGAAACCAAGATTAAGTTTCCTTTATTTAGGGTTAAACTACCTTAAGTTTTTGGCCTATAATTATGAAATTGCTACAGGTCCAACATCTGATTGTGACACTGCAACTTTTAATGACAATGAAGTTTATTGCATATTCATGCCCCATTGGAGCTAAATGCAGTCAGTTAATATTGTTCTGGAAAAATTAAGAAAATGTTGTCAATTATGGACTAACCACAATGTTACTATAGTATAAGTACATGGCTAAAGATTTCGGTTAAAAAATTATGTGAATAACTTTGCGAATCAACCACAGACATGTCTGATTACTCTCAAGAGGACAGCATACACAATGGTCACTTCCCCAGGGAGCATGTAAGTTACTACTACTTCTTCTTCTTCTTCTTCTACTTACACTACTAGAATACCACATTGGATGCCACTGGGAACTACAAGTAAAGGGTCACTTGGGAAGAATCCTACTAGTATCTTGGTGAGACAGAACGCTCACTGAGAACTAACATCAGATCCTTAAAGACAAACACACTGGACTTCGCTGCTGTTAGAAGTATCAACACATCCACATTATTTGAATCACCAGGCCATACATTTTACATTCTTCTGTTTTTAAGTATACTTTAAGATCTCGAGCGTATCTTGAACTCCTAATTTGTACGAATCTCAAAATGAACATTCTTAGTTTAACTTTAATAAAGTTTTAGTTAAAGGTAAAACATGTTGGGCATGTTTTCGTTTTTTATGACAGACCTCTCTGTCGCCCCCCTCCCCTTCGTACACTCACCTTTCCGACATCTTTCTCGTGGTTTCCGCTACCCTGACATCTCCGAAAGTTTGATTTTTCCTGTCCAGACAGTCGCTTGGTAAGTCTGTCAGAAGTCTCAGAGCTGTTCAGCTCACCATGGCTTCACAATCACTTCGTGAGGAGCACAGTTTGAGCCGCAAAACTTTATCCTTCTTTCGGGACGTCCCAAACCTAGAAGAAGTGTCCCAAACTAAAGCTTCGCGATAGTTTTTTTGTCCGCCAAACGTCGTACAATCCACTCCTTGGGTAATCCTTAAGTGTTGTAAATATCTGAGACACAGTCCGATACAGTTTCAAACGTTTTGATGTCAACAGTGCCGAGAAATCCGATCCAACGTGAAGACAGGACGAAAGTTCCCCGTGGTGGTCGATATTCCGTGCGTAGCGACTCGTTCAAGATGGCGTCCAAAACTGGGGCTCAGTATTAGGCTTTTGTGAACTCGATTTTAGATCATTTAGTAATATCCAAGCCAAGTATACCTCACTCACATGACTTAACGATTCATAAAATATATTACAAGATGTATGTATTGGTTTAGATTATTTTTAGATGCTGCATATTTTTATAAATGATCATTTGAATGTATGTGAAAACCCCTACAATGACCCTCTAACTGCCCCATGCTTAGCCTGTCAGCCGACGTCACATCACCATGGGTATAATAAATAAAGAGGATGGGCGGGGTCACTTACCTGTCATGATAAGCGTCTTTAAATCACCGGAACAAGGAAATCGTCTCAGTGGCTCTTGAAGTTGTTCAAAATGAATGCATAACCTAAATGAAAGTCAATACTGTTGTTGCTGTATCCTTATGCGTCATCAAAGTAATAACGTTAACGTAACCTAAAAGTTTACTCTTTGACGTTACGCCGAAGTATTCAGTCATTTGTTTGCTTTCGTTTCCTTTCTTTTATTCTTTTAACAGTAGTACTAGAAATATCAGCAAAAAAGAGCGTTGTTTTGATATTTGCAACAAAAAAAAGGTGAAATTTTAAGAAGTGAAGTCTTTGGGAAATCAAGACATTCTTTCCGTATATCAAGTTGTGAAAGTCTATTGTTTCTTTTGTTTTGACCAACTTGTTCAGCAATAATGTTGACCAGAAAGACCCAAAGGCCTGTTTTTTACATATTCCTGCCTTGTGCAAACATTGAGTCAGAATGGAGTAACGTTACTTCCTGGCTAAGGTTACTCACCTTACTATTTCCTGAAACATAATTCGTCAATGACGCATAAACGGTTATTGTGTCAAATCCCCCAGACAATGTTTGCTATCCACTGAGTACACTTGTTGCCTTTACTTGGGAACAATTCACCTGCGCATTGCTGCGAAGGAAAAGTTACGCATGGTAGGTTTTCTATGTAAATGCCTAAATGTAGTGGTGCGACAGCTGACAAACACGCTTCAATTACGCCACATAGCAAAACCTTCTATTATTGCAGGATATACTGGTATGTTAGAAAGTCATCATATTAGTGGTGTCCTACATTATCCCATGATTATCCTGAGCTCCCTCTTCTCTCATTACTGAAACAGACCAGATATTTAGGTCTGATACAAATCTACCTATTCTAAAAGTAATAACACTAAAAAAGGAAACAACAACAATACAGCGATATTTTGCATCATTTATTACATTTCTTGACAAACTCATTAAAATTAACTTTTCAGGTCTGTAAAGGCCTACACTCTAAATCCACCACAAGATGGTCAACATGTGGTGCATACGACTTTACATGCTCAATATGTAAAACCCTTGTCTGCCATGTACCACCTTGCATTTCTGACAACAATCTTTGGATGTCATTAGCAACTCTGTCAGCCCAAAGATTCCATTCCTCTTTTACAGATGTAGCTTTTGCACTCACAGCAGAATCTGTCTGGTGTGTTTTTTGTCTTTGACAACTTTCATCTTGAATGGCAACAAAACCAGAATTGTCCTTTCCCGTATTCTGTACATTATCTTTTACCATTTGAACACTTTCACCACTATCTGAAGATGTAGCAAAACCCTTTAAATCACATGTGCCTGCTTCACTCTCTCTACTGCAATGTACTTTATGACAGCACTGTTTACAGTATATTTGACTTTCATGCTCTTCTTTCTGTAGATTATGATTTACAGAAAACTCACTTGAAGCGTCTTTATTTTTGCTACTACCACATATCTCCGTATGTTCCGAAGAAACATCTTCCTCAAAGCTATTGCTTGTATGTTGGCTTGAATCTTGTTTAAAATCATGTGTCTTTGTATTGGCCATTGTTCCAGCGACAGAAATTTTGCCACCATAAGTGTCGTTTTTGTGGAAAGTTGTGACGTTTTCGTGAATGTGCAGAATGCCTCCTGTGGTTGGTCTCAGTGCGGCACAGGCCACCGGCCAGCCACTCCTGGAGGAGGGTATCAGACCAAGGTTCACACGGTCCGCCACGCCCCTCGGACACACCTGTCTGTTGTCTCCATGGTGGACTGTACATCTGTAGGACAAATACATAAAACACACATGTAAACCAGAGAGGCCACATTTACGAAAATACAGGACGAAGGAAAGAAGGAAGAAAACATCTCTCACATTTGTATTACTGTAATTCACTTTGTCTTCTCTGTACTAAACTTTCACGGTCTGAGAAAATTTAACTTGTTCTCGGAACTAAATGTTCACTGTCACGGCAAGTGCACATAAAAAAAGTCTGTCAATTATTTGTTATCAGTAATGATAAGTTCACATTACAGTCATCACCGTGAAAACCGTGAACATTGAAAAAATCAGGAATTACAGTATTTTGCAATTGCTATTACAGCTAATGCTTCATAGTTACCATCAGTTCTAACCTGGGTATGGTCATTAACATAAAAATCGTGCAAAAGTAACTTACAGCCGACCTATTTTTGATTGAACTTTTCAAGGCTAGGAAGAAATGTTGTTTGATATTTTTGATGGGCTAATAAGATGGGATTTTATTTATTCAAATTCAGTTTTTTTTTCATCATTTAACCCTCTCAACACGAGAAGCCACTATCATGGCTTTCCCATAGGACGCGAGAAGCCACGATCATCGCTGGTGGCTTCAGGTTTAATTCGGCGGGAAATTCAAACTGACTACTGTGAAATGGGAAATTTGGCAGAGTCTGCCAATCAGGATCTTTGACCAACCAGAAGGGATGTAGCATTTGAGCCCTGTTTCTGAGGCCTCCAGCGTGTGTTTTGGCTTCAGTTTTCTACAGGTTTATTTAGTAAATTTAGCAGAAATGGAGACAGTTTGGTGGATAATTTTGTTGGAGGCTTACAAGAGTGATGACAGGGAAATCCTTGAGGGACAGCAAGGCAAACACCCAGCTGTTTTTGTTGAGATCAAATGAGCTGATATCACTGTGTCTAATGAGTTCTACATGTATGCTTCCTTGTTGTTTTTCTTGGGACATGAGGTGGACCAGGTCAGGTCAGATAGGTCACTGGTCCCAATTGACATTTTAGATACTCTGATACCTGTTTCTCTACCCAAGTCATAGTAAGTGGATTTATTTGACTCCCTGATATGTGGAGAACATCCAGAAAAATAATTTGCTATTTAGCACAAGGCATATTCATCATTTTTATTTATTTTAACTACAGGTGTGGGGAGGGGGGCACAGATGTTGTTTATTGGGGTGAACATTTGTTTATCAACACTGAACTTATTTGAAATCATGCTTTGATTTTTAGTTTTGGTCATTCTAACAGCATACCAGCATTGTGTATGTATGTTTGAGTATTTCTACATAGTTTTATGATAAACTAGAAAGGCCGACATTTGCTTGGGTGCAAATACAGCATATTTCAGCCATACCCATTCCCACGCAACATTGGACTGTTCCAAGTCACCCCTGCGCAAAAATGCAAAATTTTAACTGTAAGTTATCCCCAAAAGAGAAATAATATTGTGAATTGATTCCAGGTCAAAACAGAGCTTGTCCAATATGCCCCGGGCCCATATGGAAGAATATAATCTTCCACAGGAGCGCCTAGGCATAACTGATTGGTTTTTAGAATTGCGGCAACTCCTATTTTTCCGAGAGTGAAAAAAAAACGCATCTTCCATTCAGAAAATTTTCATAATGAAATTACATGACGCCATTCAACAATTTCCACTTCGATAACTAGGTCTAAGTACCGTCATAATCTCTTTGTGATGTGGGTACATTTATTATTGCAATGAACCTTTTTTAAGCAAGTAGGGCATACGTTTTAATAATTGTCAGGTGCAGGTACTGTGTAGTAGGAGTGTTGTTGTTTTTTTTTTCAAGCTAAAAACTTCAATCTTCTTCTTGTTTTGTATGAGCCATTACATAAACGGAGACGTCTCGAAATTTTACAAGAATTTTACCACTCTGTCGCTTCATTTCTTTTCTGAAAGATCCCAGGACCAACAAGTTAATTTGATTTTGCTTTATCTATATATTTCATTTTTCTTCGAATTCTTTGTTAAGTATATGCCCCTGCATACCACTGTTAAATTGTTTTACTTTGTATGCAATCAGCCATCGGACGTAATCTTGTCTGAGTGTTATAATTTCCTGCTCGTAGCGTGCGAGACCTGGAGGATAGGTGTTTCTACTTTGTTCGGGGGTTTCTTTTCGGAGGTCAGTGGTGATACTCTGGTACTGAGAGTGTTTTATTGGGCTCAAACTCTGGCAGTTTAAAGTTACTTACAATTTGAATGTACAAAGTTTACGTCAAAAAAGAACAACAACAACACTAGAAATACCTACATTTGTTCGGGAAAAAATACATGCATTCTCGCCACTGTCAAACTTACGTATCAAAACTAAACGCAAACTGTCCAATTTTCCCTGTCCAAATCTGCCGAAAATGATTGATAGTGCTATGCGGAATGTTGGTAAATTCATCGACACTAACGTTCAATGCACGCGTACCGTCCGCTACCGCTCAAATGACCCTGTCTGAACTCCAAATCCTCGCAAACTACAATTTCAAACCCGGCAAAGGGGACCATATGGCCACTGTAAGGCTGTAATATGCATCTGTTTGTGTATATACGGGATTGCAAGGCCCCGCTTATGAATATTAACTAGCATTCGCCTTTCTCGTCGCTGATTGGCTGGCGTCCATAAAGTAATTATCTCTCGCTCTCCCCAGACCGCCGGCACCTGGCACGTGTGGGCTCTGGGGTCACTGGAGTTCACGGCAGGAAGCCGAAAGAAAACCAATTTCCCCTCAGAAAAGCGCTGAAATTAAGCATTTTAAAGTAGTTTATGCCCAAAATTTTACTTGGATCATTTTACAAACTATCTAATGCCTATCTACACCAAATTTAAGGTCATTCCATTGTAATTCAAGGGAACAGGGGGCCACAATATACCGTTTTGGTCAAAACATGACCTTTAAACTTCAATAAAATCATTTTAGAGGCAGATATGAAAAAAATGAGAAAACAGCACCTCGGTATTGACCCACTCTACCCTTGTGCCAAATTTCAGGTCATTCGGTCACGGAACGACGGAGATGAATCGCTTTGAAGATTTGACAGGAGAAAGAAAGAAAGAAAGAAAGAAACATTACGAATACAATATATTTCACCATACCATATATGGTATGGCTGAAATATAATGACACAAAAAACTCAGCCCCTAGCCAAATGTTTTCTTTTGTGAAACTTTTTTTGGGAGTGTTGCAAATGTGTTTTTTAGTGGTTTCCATGACGATTGCTGTCCTCAGAAAGATGGTATGATATTTATTTTGCTTGTTTTGGAAAGGCCATTCTGTGAGCTTTCCAGCAATATATAGTTTTCCTAGTCTACTCCTTACATAACAGCTGTAATAATAATACACAAAAAGTACTAATTGGCACCTGTATAGACTGAAATTATGACATGTTGAGAGGGTTAATATCAATGATTTTTGTAAGTCAAGGTGGACAGATTGGTTGACAAATTTTTCTGTCACACCCAGTAAAGTTTCGTTTTTGATGCAAAAACAGACAATGACTAGAGCACTGTTTGTTTCTCTGTAAAATATCCTGAGCCTGTTAAGATGCACTCTCACTACACTTGCGTCACCCTTGCGTCACTGCAGGGTTCCCAAAATACTTAACCCATTTCAGAGATAAAGAACGAATTTTCTTACTTTTTGTGCATTTTGCCATCTTCTAAGTCATACTTTGACCTGTTACGCAATATCTAAATTCGAAAAAATTGGAGAAAATAACAACACAGTGATGCGGTGAATGAACCCCGCAGTGACGCAAGCTTGACTCAAGTGCAGTGAGAGTGCACCTTTACTTACCTGTCCTGGACCTTGTTGATCTGCAGGTTTTTCTGCAGTGCCTCTACAGCTGCAGGGTTCCACTCACAGGCGTGCACCTCTGCCGCCTTGCCATGCACCAGGAACGGGAGGGTGAAGTATCCTATACCTACAGAGCATACATTTGTCATCAGTTCATCACAGTTACAATGTAAAATATATCTTCTCACAACACGGGTTTTTGGGAGGACAACTTGTAAAGGTGTTGATACACCTGTTTTGTCCTCCCTTCCACTTGTTTTTGCATGTGGTGAATTCAAATAAAGAAATAAAGAAATAAAGAAACACACCTGCATACAGATCCACGACAGTTTGTCCCTCACAGCCCATCCTGGCTACTCGCAGCTTTTCTGTGATGTTTCCAGGTGAGAACATGCACCTTGTCACATCAAAGGTGTACCTGAGGAGAAAGGTAAACGTAAGGTAAAATTTGAATGACCTTTTTGTAAACAGCTGGTGGTAGTGAAGAGGGGCTTCCCTATAACTTGCCTTTATGTAATCTTTAGGCAGATCAAAGCTGGCAAAGGAGTATTCGTAGCATAGTCGGCCAAAGGGAGTCAGACGGGCCCTTTGGCCAGCTGTACTCTAATCTACAAGCAGATCCTACGGTAGCATAAGATAGTATCAAAAGGCGCCATAGGAGTGAAGCCAGCCTAGGAGTGTGTTTGGCAAATATACACCTCTTATGGCAATGGTATAAATCTGCCTGGAGATTTGCCTTTTTGGTCGTTCTCTACATTTTGCCTTTTTTTGCCATGCACACAAGGTCATGTATATGTCTCAACAGTTTTAGAAAGTGAAATAGATTCAAGTTTTCTACCAAATGCTATGTTTTCATCTTTCATCTTTTTTTTAATGTCAGAAATAAATAAATAAATTCTTATGGTCTAAAAATAGTATTTCTGGGACTCACTCTCTAAAGAGTTGATAAATCTACCCCTTACTGTTATTGCAGATTACCCCACTTACATGTGTATAGCACAGATAAGCACTGTGTAATTATCATCATTGTTGTTACAATGAGGGCAGGACACAATAAAATCCTCTTCACACCTTTTTAACATAAGAATATCTTTTGTGTCTCCCACAAGGGACAGGGAGGGGCGGGTTAATGATAATCCTTCCTCAAGTGGTCTGATTAGTTTTATCAAGGAGATGTATCAGATCACGGAGCCTATATAGTCTCCAGGCAGATTTTCCAGTGGCATACTAAGACAGTATCAAAGCTGGCCAAGGAGTATAGCTGGCAAAGGGAGTCAGCAAGCCATTGGCCAGCTACTATCTTATGCCACTTGTCAATAAATCTGCCTGGAGATTACATACAACCACCAAAGGGGAAACGCTTAAAGCTTAGCATTGATTAACTCCCCTGGTCAATTTCACCATTTTGGGGGCAAATTCTAGCCTGGTAGATGCTAGAAAACAGAATAGACATCCACCTGATCCCATTGTCTGTGTGCCCCACCCATCCATGGTCGCCTAGCAACAGCTCCACCCTGGGTGACCTGTAGAGGTCGTCCTGTATGGTGCCCTTCCTGGCCAGTCGGGTCCCCCCCAGGGACTCAGTTATCAGCTGCCAGAAACATCTGTACATCTGACAGGGCAGGCCTTGGTTCTCACAGTCCTGCTGGTGAAATTTTGCCTGGATCTCTTTCCATTTGGGAGATCTGGAAAAAATTGAGAAAGCAATTCTAAGCTGACCTCAGAATCCAAATTTTAGACATGTTAATAATGAAACATTTCATACATATTGGGGATATGCTAGTCATGGCGAATCTGAATGGAGATGCCTTTAAGCTTTTATATCATACCTGGGCAGGGCTCTAGCCAGCGTCCGTTTTTCCGTCAATTGACGGAAATTTGTTGCGTCTCACGGAAAAATCTTAAAACCACTCCGTCAACCTTGAAGGACAAAAATCCTTGTTGGAAGCTACAGGCGGCTTGGGGACGCCGTCCACGGCCGTAAAAGCCATACACTGTTTGTTTTGCTATTCAATTGTTATGATTGTTGACAATATGTGTCGGCGCCCTTTCGGATAGGATAATCTCATTAAAACCCGTTTTTCAAGGTTTCAGTTCAGTTCTTCTAATTAATTTTCGCGACGATTGTAATTGGCTGACGGAAAAAAAATTTAAGCTGGCTAAAGCCCTGTACCTGGGTCTGCATACTTAGGGACCGTACGGCATTTAGCGAGGGGGGAGGGCCGGTCGCCAGGGGGGGGAGGGCCAAGCAAAAAAATATTTTGCCAGGGGGAGGGCCTAGCAATTTTTTTTTACTTGGGGGGAGGGCCAAGCAAAAAAAAAATAGCTTGGTCTGCCAGCAAAAGATGTCCCTTAAAATCCAAGAAACGGCGTTACAGAGGGTCAAGATTTCAAAATTTTTCTGGACCTCTGCAAGGGATCGCCCGAGGTTGGCGCTCGGGATACAGTGAAAATGCGAAAGTGAGGGGGCAGGGCTTATGCATGACGCCCTCGAAAACCTTCTTCACGCACAGAAATGTTATTAAACTCTAGATTAGTCTGCCAGCAAAATTTATCCCTGTCTTATTGCCCTCAAAATGTAAGAAATGGCGTTTCAGAGCTCGAAGGTAAACATTTGCAAATTTCCCTGGATCCCTTTTGACGTGACCGGCCTCGCGCCTTTGATGACCGACATCGTGATAATGTGTTTGGGGGGGATTTAATTTTGTATTTCTAAATTGAAATGCTATTAAAGTTAGCTTTGTTTGTCAGCAAAATATCTCCTCAAACTGAAGGAAATAGCTTTTAAGAGGGTCAAGATTTCAAAATTCTCCCGGACCTACCTTGCGATTCTTCGTGCCTTTCGCGCCGAACATGGTGTTCGGAACGTCGTTCTCAAAAACTTGAAACCCTCGTATTTTTTTTTTCATAGAAATGTCATCTAACCAGCAAATTTTCCCATAAAAAAGCAATGCAGGAAATCGTGGCAAAAAAAGCGTGGCATTTCTAAAAGATCTCCTGCAAGTCTGCGGTCTCACGCCCGCTGGCGGCTAGAGAGAGGCGACCGGTCTTACCCCGCCGTGGGAAAATCAGCGTCACGCGTCGGCGCCCCCCTCCCCACTACAGTTTTGGAAGTCGAATCGTGCTGTCGTTTTGGTATTCATTTTTTCCCCCGATTTACCAAAAGTTATTACCACCACAGAACCAAGAAAAAGTCCAAAATATATGTAAATTGAAAATAGTTTCCGTCAAGCCGCTCAGGCCCGCTCCCGCGAGCTTGCAATACGTACATTTAGGGAGCGGGGCGCGCGCCGCTTCGTGGCGCAAATCTACTAGAAATCCAGGTACAAATGCTTTTTAGGTGTTGTTTTAATATCAAAACAATGAAATAGCTTCTATAAAGCAAATATTTATGCCTCTATGAAGCAGATATTTATCCCTCTATTTAGCAGATATTTTGAGCCATTCTGTTTTCCTTTTTTACTAGGGGTGAGAGATCTGCTTCTCGATGAAGAAAAAGTATGACGCAAAGCACATTTCCAAATGCGGGAGCGCAGTGTTTTATTGGCGTCTTGAATATTTTTTTCAAAGTTGATAGGAGGGGGGAGGGCCAAGCAAAAATATTTTGTCTTGGGGGGAGGGCCTAGCAAAAAAATTTTTACCTGGGGGGAGGGCCATGCAAAAATTTTTTGACCCGACCCTCTGGCGACCGGCCCTCCCCCCTCACTAAACGCCGTACGGTCCCTTAGACTCGATATCAGTATAGAGTCCGTATTTTACGGTAACTGCTTGGGGCTCCATAGTTTGATTGATTCAAACTCATGTATGTGCACTGCTGTCGAAAATTCCAACAACCGGTTTCCATCCAAACTGCCAGACTACAACTTGTTTTGTTCAAATTCACAAAATAAAGTTATAACATCAATCATAGTTTAATGGCTAGAATATTAAATTATGGGGCACACCTAAAAGAAAATTCTGGCAAAAGGATAAGGTCTCCATGTTTCTCCCATCTCGTTGGAATGTCCGTTTCAAGCTCTCTGTCCAACTCTTCTTTATCTAACAACTTAGAAATGGCTGTCCGCAGTCGGTCTTGCTGGGAAATATGTTGTTTTCTCCTAGAGGGTTGGAGGGGGGCGCCATCCAAAATCCTGTGGTCTAATGTTAACGTTCCTAAAATGTCATTTATCTCTTCAGATGTGTGATTCTTGACAGGTATAACAGCTTCTCCAGTCGACAGAATTTGAATTTTCCTTGATCTGTCGAGAATCCCCGCCGCTTCGAGTTTCTTTCGAACGTTTTGTGCGTCCTCTTTTTTCACGGCCACACAAAAATCCATGGGCGCGGCCATCTTGGAAAATCATTTATAAAAACGTAGTCCTTTATTGCCTAACCCTGCACTACTAACCTTAAAACGTACAATACACTCAATATTTGTCAATTAAGTTATAAAGTAAGCATGTTAAAAGTTTACAAAAAGTTGTTTTGTTGGAAATGTTTCCATTTTTGCTGTTTATGATAAAAATATGAAATTTTTCAATGCGAATTTTGAAGCTGCCAAACATACACTGTTGTTACGCACGTGCTCTTACCCGGCGCTTTAACAGAGGTGAAACCGCACGTGCGAGTTACATCACTTCAAACCTCTCTCCGCAAAACCATCTAAAAATCTTCAAAATGTCGTGGTTATTCGGAGTGAAGAAGGACCAGTACCCCCAGGACTTTACCCAGTTCGCCAACCCCCCACCACCCCCGGGGGGAGACGACAAGGGGAAGGGGTCGTCGGAAGGTTCGGAGGGAGGCGGCGGTGGAGGAGGGGGAGGATGGAAGTTCGACCCGACGGGACTTGAACGGGCAGCGTCGGCGGCAAGAGAGCTGGACAAATCTGGTAAGTCGAGATCTGGGCGTAGATAGAGATCGGAATTTTTGTTTTATACTGAATAATGAACGTTAAAATGTGTTGATGGTCAGCCATACAAATTATGGTTTAATTTACATCAGTACCTCTCTTATTTTTACTAAATACAGTACTAGCATGCTTTTTCTTCGTACATAATTATTTGTACCTCAAAATACTTGCATGATTTATGATTGAGCGTATGATGCAAAATTTCTTTTATGAATATAAGGTATGAATACATGTATGTATATGATTGTTAAGCATTATGGTGCATGTGGCCTGGCACTTGACCTCCATATGCGGATCAATTTATGAAGGTCACAAATCATATTCATGAATATTCACAATATTCCAGTGACTTGATGAGCGATGACTAACATAAATATTGAAATTTGAATGACACAGTTTGATGAACGAAGAAAGAAATCGTAGTTGGTGGTAAAAGGGCTGTGGTTAAAGTTCTTCAGGCCTGCATGTAATGGTGTACAAATGTATACGCTGTAGAGCAGATAGCTAGAGGAGCTGGTCTGTAGGCCCTGGAAACAGTCTGGCATCCAGGCCACTCCTTCAGCTGTCAGAGTCACCTCAAACTCCTTATCAACCTTCCAAATCAAAGACCTTTGATTTCAAAGACACTCGAAATGCTCTGAGTAAGTCTGACTGATCGTTTCTCTATTCCTCACTCCCAGTCAATGCAAAAGAGGCTCTCCAGCTGGCTCGCATGCAGGAGGAGACCAAACAGTTGGAGCAACAGAAAGAGATCAAAGTGAGTAAATTCTAGCCTGACTACCTTCTCCTGTAGTGACCAGTGGTTAGCAAGTGAAAGTGTTGAGCCAGAGGTCACTCTGTAGTAAACGCTGGCTCAATACTTTAGCTTGCTAACAAAGTGTTAATTCCTCATCAAATGTCAGCAGTTTGTATTCACAGTTTAGGATAACTATCATTGAATGGTCTAATATACAGACATGTACTATCTTCATATCTCTATATAAGAGCTAGAAAGTACATCATACATGTATCTTTAAAACTTAGGGTCTACCTACATGTACCTACCTTGTCCCTTGACCTCCAGGTCGTTCGAGAGACAAGGTAGACACAAAGCTGTCTCCAGGCTCGTCTTTTTCCTTGAGTGTGTCCAGCTTTTAACTGTAACATTTTCCATGCTAATCCATGTGAGGAATTGCGCATCACAGAGTGCAGCT
>NC_049992.1:5498658-5533262 GCF_000003815.2 Branchiostoma floridae | reverse complement strand
CAGGAGGTAAGAACTGTCTCAGCAGAGACTAAACAACATCAGGTGGTAAGAACTGTCTCAGCAGAGACTAAACAACATCAGGAGGTAAGAACTGTCTCATGGCAGCAGAGACCAAACAACATCAGGAGGTAAGAACTGTCTCATGGCAGCAGAGACTAAACAACATCAGGAGGTAAGAACTGTCTCAGCAGAGACCAAACAACATCAGGAGGTAAGAACTGTCTCATGGCAGCAGAGACTTAACAACATCAGGAGGTAAGAACTGTCTCATGGCAGCAGAGACCAAACAACATCAGGAGGTAAGAACTGGCACAAGTCAAGGTCCTCAGCTGCTCAAGAAGCTCCTTTGAGTTTGACTTCCTAAGAATTTAGAGTCAATTTGCTGAGATGCATAATATTGGATCTTTGAACAAACTAGGGGTTAGTACTGGCACACCGGTAAAAATCCATTTTTTTTGTTGTTGGGCCATTCCAGAAAAAAATGGACCCTTATAAATTTAGTGGACCGGATGTTGTGCCGATTGGAAAATGAACAGATTATACCGGCACTACGGCGTCAGTTATGTTTTGACGTTTATTGGTCCAAGCAAATACCACGAGTGCATAGAGGAGAGTTGATATAATGTAATGCATTTAAGTTCGCAGGGATTTAATTTCGCGGTAGCGGGAAAAAGGACTTTTCGCAGTGGACTTAAGTTCGCAGTAACACCATAGACTGCAATCTAATATCATGATAGAAAAATGTTCGCAGTGGATTTAAGTTCGCGGTGAAGTGGTCATTTCTGCATTTACAGTAGTCAATTCTATCTATCAAGTTGCTATAGTCATATTTGGTCTAAATTAACAGAGGCAGTTAGTGTTGTTAAGACGAAGATAGGACACTCCACCAAACAGATTCCTTTATTATTAATAGCAAAATGGACTATTGTTTTGAGTATTGCCCATTCACAAACAGTAAGGTCCAGCTTTAGGTCTGGACTGGGACCTGATCCTCTGCACCTGGACTGGACCTGGATCTGAATTATCTGTACTGGTACACACCCCTAATTTCAACATTATATAGAGATGACAAAGATGATGATGAAAATGATCATGGAGCAGTTCTTCTTATTGACTTTTGCCCAGCTGAAATCAGTAAAACATCAGACAGCATTGGTCCTCTGTGCAGACAAAATTCAGGCTGTCACTGTCAGCTAATCGAATGGTACTGATGATAGTTACCTCCATGAAATGTCATGGAATGGAGGTTATATTCATCTGGGTTGGGTGTCAGAAGTTTTATGGGCGATACAGATTTTGTTACGATAAGGGACAGTTGTTAGTTGTCTGTTTTGTAGCCAATGGTGCTTGTTTTTTAGCAGACGGGGTTGGCGCCAAGTATTCATCTTACAGTTGGTGTAGGGCTGTCAGAGGAAAGTGTGCATCTCGTTTTTGTACTGTGTGAACAGCTGATGTTATGACATATTGTTGGAAAATCAAATCACCATCTGACTAAAATTGGCCACATCCCTTCTTTTTGAGTTTCCCAACTTCCTCCCACCACACCGCTCTGAGGCACATAGTCGAACCTCAATAATGCTGACAACCTTAGACAGTTTAAATGCCAAACATCAAGCTTAAGGAACACCACGCTACCATATGCCACCGACCTATTAAACGCACATTCCACAATTAAGTGTCACATTTTAATAATTACTAATCAGATGGACATCCTCTGTGTAAATACACCACTACTTTCCCATAACATTTATAACCATTACTCTCAAATACAACCGACTATAAACATACATACCATCCACAAAAAAAGCAATAAATATTTCATGGAGGTATGAGGTCCCTGAACTCTAGTTTATCTACTATTTTGCCCTTCTCCTTCACAGCGAGCACAGTACCAGGACCAGTTGGCGCGTAGGCGGTACGACGATCAGCTTATTCAGCAGAAGAGGATGCAGGAAGACCAGCTGGCCAGACAGGAGGAGTCGGTCAAGAAACAGGAGGCCATGAGGAAAGGTGTGATGTACTTTCACTCTTTGTCTTTGTTACAGCCCTGGAGCCCAGCAGGGTTTCTTATAATCTCCAATGCAAGCAGATCCTATGGTAGCATGTGATAGTATCAAAAGCTGGCAGAGGAGTGAAGCCGGCTTAGTGTGTTTCGCTACCGTGGTCAAAGCTGGTCAAGGAGTAATCTCCAAGGAGATCCTATGATGGCATAAGTTGTAACCAAACTGGCCAAGGAGTATAGTCAGCCAAGAGGTGTACATTTGCCAAACACACTACAAGGAAAATGCACACCTCTTAGCTGACTACACTCCTTTGCCAGTTTAGTACTATTTTATTCCATCGTAGGATCTGCATGGAGATTAGGTTTCTTTGGCCTTGGTGTGTTTCAACTTCCTATTCTGTACCTTGGGTGCCAGTCACCAGGGATAAACAAGTCCATTAGCCCAATTGTTCCGGGCAAGTAAAAGTGCTGTTCGGGCAAGCAGAAGTGCTTCCCCACTTGCCCGACGGGCAAGTAAGAATTTCCAGTTGTGACCCGCTCAAATTACCACTGAGTGTGACAGCACATGGGGCTGAATGCCTACCTATATTGACCATGTCATTTTCAAGCCAGTAGAAACATCGATTTTGGATGATAGGGCCACATCAAAACTCAAAAACTTTCTCTCGTCAGCGAGGTAAACAAAGTGAAAATACATAGAAAAATATAATTAAATTTCGTGCAAGTGAAAATTTGGTTCGGGCAAGTAAATTTTTTATGTACTTACCTGATAGGACAAGTGAATTTTTGAAAACTTGTTTAACCCTGCAGTCACCTTTCTGGCAAGCAAAAGTTGATGGGGCAACAATCTTAGACAGGCATGTTTGACTTTGAGAGAGCAACTGAAAGCTTTCTAGCAACCGAAAGTGGGTGTACTCACAAGTAAGCTCCAAAGAGACTGACACCATACCAACCCACTGACTACTCCTATTAGATAAGTGTTTAACTTATCAGATGATTGATCTGATATCCTTGGGATTTGCTACATATCAAACAGGCCACAGAAACTTTTTTTCCATCTATTGGGTATCCAAAATCTGATTAAAGAGCAAAAGATTGGCTTAAAGAAAATTTGCATATTTGTTTGAGGACGATGGTCTATGAGTCTTGTACTTTGAACAAAGATTTTGAGGAGGTTAAAGTTAATTTCGGATCCGCAAATGAAACAAACAATGCCCCTTTGACTGAAGAACAAGGATTCGCAATAAACTTATTATTATTATTTCCTTCAGCTACGATGGAATACGAGGCACAGCTCCGTCTGCAGAACGACATGAAGAGAATAGAAGCGGAGACGACAGCGAAGGCGAAAGCCGACCGTGAGAACCAAGACCTGAACCTGGAGCAGATCAGACTCAAGGCCTCCGAACACAGAACTACGGTCATGGAGGGGATCAAGTAAGTTGTGCTAAAAACTCTCATCTTGTTGTGAAAATGGAAGAAAATAAACATACTGTGGGGTTATTTCTTGTATCAAACTTAGCCTGACCATGGTAGCACAGCACATTTTACCACAGAACTACGGTCATGGAGGGGATCAAGTAAGTTGTGCTGGAAAACTCTCATCTTGTAGTGAAAATGGAAGGAAAAAAACATACTGTGGGGTTATTTCTTGTATCAAACTTAGCCTGACCATGGTAGCACAGCACATTTTACCAAAGTATTTTGTTGTGGAACTGAAGGCCTCCGAACACAGAAGTACGGTCATGGAGGGGATCAAGTAAGTTGTACTAGAAACTCTCATCTTGGCACAAATTGTTGTTTCTGTATCAAACTTAGCCTTAGCATGGTAGCACAAGACCATTTTTACAAACAAGTAGTGTGCTGTGTGAGCAAGATCTATCTAGCATAACTACTGAATGCCTTCACTATTGCATTAAAGTACAACATACCGATGATACATCTTGCTACAAAGTGATTTTAAGGCAGTAATTGTGTTGGTATTGGTGACAGGTTGTACTGACAATGCCCCCTTGTGATTCACTCCAGAACTGCAGGTGCAGTATTGGGGGATGGTTTCAAGGCTTTTATTGCAGATTGGGACAAAGTTTCAGCCACAGTGAGTTTTTATACCTTAATATCTGAAGTATATATACCTCAGGATTACTACATGCTGCATTGGTTCATCTCTTTTCAGGGCTCGAAATTCATTTTGGGGATTAAGTGCACTGGTGCACCCAGCTTAAAAAATTGGGTGCACCAAAAAAATTTTGGGTGCACCACTAAGTCTTAAATTTAAGTAGAATGTCAGAAAAACCTGATAACAAAACTTAGTTAATATATGTTTTCATCAAGTACCATGACAGGCATTTTTATTATCTTTCTAACACTTAGATGTCAAGAATATGATGTATACTAGTATACTTTCATATCTTTACATACATAAGCCTATGAAAATATTGGGTGCACCCTGTGCACCCACAGAAAATAATTGGGTGCACAGTTCCAATTTTGGGTGCACCTGGGTGCACATGCACCCAGTATTTCGAGCCCTGCTTTTAATCACAAGCTGATGATGTTATAAATTTTTGCACTATAAGTACAGTGTACTCAGTCATCATTGTCATGCATCAAGTGTTAACATTTCGTGTACTTCCATGCCAAGCCACCTTGAACACTTTCAAACGACAATATTGTAGATTGTGAAACAATTTTATGAACCTGGTCATCTTGCACGAACGTGTAACAGTGGGGTTCAACAGTAGGCCAAACTGACCAGGCCAACAGCTCTGAGCTTTTGGTGTTGTGGTTTGCGTGTTGGGACAAGATCAGGCTACCCGGGTTCGAATCCCGGGAGTCAGGATATTGTTTCTTTCTGTTGCTCTTGCCCCTCTATATGTAGTTGTTTCACACATATAATTATGCTGGCATCAGTAGAAGCCACACTAGGGGCCTGTCTTTGATATTGGTGCCTTCCAATATATTTGTTCAAAACTGAATGCTGTGCTATCAGGGCTCGAAATACTGGGTGCATGTGCACCCAGGTGCACCCAAAATTGGAACTGTGCACCCAATTTTTTTCAGTGGGTGCACAGGGTGCACCCAAATGTTTTCTTAGGTTTATGTATGGAAAGATATCAAGTATACTAGTATACATCATATTCTTGACATCTAAGTGTTAAAAAGATAATAAAAATGTCTGTCATGTTACTTGTTTAAGAATTTGATAGCTTGTAACTAAGTTTTGTTATTAGGTTTTTTGACATTAGAATACTTAAATTTAAGTGGTGCACCCAAAAAGTTTTTTGTGCACCCAATTTTTTTTAGCTGGGTGCACCAGTGCACCTAATCCCAAAAATGAATTTCGAGCGCAGTGGCTATATTTTCTGAACTTGACCTCAGGCTTTTAGCCAGGCATGCGTCAACACGTCACTTTTCTTGGAATAACAAGAAATTTGATGCCCCTGGACGCCCTTACACTGGGGAGAAAAGTCTGACAAGCATGAAATTCTGATTGACCAGGGATGCTACCAGGTCATCTGTGGTCACAGTCTTCTACTATGACCTCTGTAACAGTATTTTTACCTCTTAGGATACCTTAGAATGCACTATTTTAACTTAAAATCATCAAAAACTCTGCACCATGGAAAGTGGATGCCCCCGGACCCCCCTACAATAGTCACTTACGGCAATTCACCAATAAATTTGGACTCCCTATGATAAAATCCTAGCTAAAAGCCCTCTTGACCTCCTCAGGTTGCTGGTCTGACGTTACTAGCAGTAGGTGTCTATACCGCCAGAGGTGCGACCGGAGTCGCAGCACGCTACATCGAGGCCAGATTAGGTAAACCGGCACTCGTCAGGGAGACTTCCAGAATAAGTGTCTTCGAGGGAATTAGACACCCCGTTAAGGTAAGACAAGCCACAAGAAATAACCTGAGAAAATTTGTTATGTCCATTTTTAGAAAATCATCATGTACAGTACATTACTGATTAGGGGTTGGTTTACCGGTACAAAGAGTTTTTTTCTATCCCGTTGGAACGGTAAAAAGAACTGACCTGAAAGATATCAGGGGACCAGATTTTGGACCAATTAGAATATGGTCAGATTGTATCGGCAGGCATTAATACAGTGTACGTTTCAGGACTTACAGGTCCACAAAAATAACAGGAGCAAAGTACTAGTATTATAGTGTCACCAAATTTCTACTGTCAAAACTTACAGACAGTTAGTGTTGTTTACATGAAGATGTGATGTTAATACACCAAGTGGAGTCAGATACTCCACCAAACAGGTTCCTTTTTAGCATAATCAACCATTATTTTACATATTGTCCATTCACAAGTTTTATAGACAGTTAGGTCCAGGTTCGAACCTGGACCTAATCTTCTATACCTGGACCGGACCTGAAAATTCTGTACCCGTACCCACCCCTATTACTGATATAATTGCTGTTGTTATTTGTGATATTAAATGCAAAGCTAGTTATGATAAATGTTTAAAAGATTATTTTTCAAAAGTGATTGCCCTGCACGTAGTGAAGATACACATTTTGATTTGATTTGCCTGCTCATAAAGATTGCATTTAAATGCAAAGATACTGACAACGTATAATTCAATTTTCAGACAGTCAAGAGACTGATGACCAAGCCAGAAGATGCACTGGAGGGAATACTCTTCAATGTGAGGTTTTTGAATTGTCTTTCATATCAAATAGTGCAGGGAAAATTTTTCAGATTAATTTTATATTTGGCACTTGTTTTTCATGCTCTTTGATGTATATAAGAAAGTAAATAATTAACTTTGTGCACGTACCATAATAATATCAGTAGGTATTGAGAAAATAAAAGAAACTAGAAAGGCAACATATTTGCAAAAATGTAGAATGTTTTCCCATTTGGCCTTTAGTCAGTCTTGCCCTATAGTATTGCTTGGGATTGAAAATGAATAAAAAGTATGGTATTTACAATATCTTAATGCACTTTTAAGCCCAGACAGAAGAAGAAAAAATAACACACCTGCATAAACAATATGTTTACCTGGGAAAACATTATAATTTTTTTCTGAACCCCCAAGCCTTCCTTGGAATCCCGTGTCCGAGACATTGCCATAGCAACTAGGAACACCAAGGCGAACCGAGGCGTGTACAGAAATATCCTGTTCCACGGACCCCCGGGTACTGGCAAGACCATGTTTGCAAAGGTAAGACAGAACTTCAAGAATTAGACTTAGTACTGGCTTAGATTACATGTTTGCATGTTAAAAGGCAGTAGATGTAGTTAAAATGTGTAAAAGGATGATTAAATTGTTCTAAAGGAAAATCTATCATCTGCATGGATGAACAGTACATGTTATGTAACAAAAAAGAATCCCTTCATGTGTAATACATACTAAGTGTCATAACTTATCTACATGTTCGACATCAATGAATATCACCATTTTCAAAATGTCCCAACAACATATTTTAATTTTCTGCTGTCAGATATGGTGTAATTTGTCCACATATGAATTTTTTACCAACAGCAAGCTAGATTTTGTAGTTTCTGTTGTCTTGTCTATCTTTATCAAACATTGCTGCAGTTGCTCCTGAATGAAAAACAACTTTTTTGTTGCAGAGTTTAGCATTGCATTCTGGGATGGACTATGCCATTATGACTGGAGGGGACGTAGCCCCCATGGGGAGGGAGGGGGTTACAGCCATGCACAAAGTGTTCGACTGGGCAGGCACCAGCAGAAGAGGGTGAGTGACTCATGCAAAAGATAGATTTATTTGTTGCTAGATCTACCATAAAGTATCGAATACCATGTCCCGTCCTTGGTTCTGAATCCAAAGTTTTACATCATTACAACATACAGATTACAAATGTAATGGAGAGTATACTGTATACTGCTTTTTGCTTTGAAAGATTCAGTTTCTCTTTGTCATGAACTTCCTTGTAGTCCTTCCATTCAAAGTGGTCCCAACACTGAACCTCTAGCTTTAGCTGGTATGGTACATTGTGGACACACTAAATCTCTCGTTTTAGCTGTTATAATATAATACTTTTTAATAGTACATTGTAGACACACTAAATCTCTAGTTTCAGCTGTTATAATATAATACTTTTTAATAGTAGTACATTGTAGACACACTAAATCTCTAGTTTTAGCTGTTATGATATAATTGTACATTGTAGACACACTAAATCTCTAGTTTTAGCTGTTATAATATAATAGTACATTGTAGACACACTAAATCTCTAGTTTTAGCTGTTATAATATAATTACATTGTAGACACACTAAATCTTTAGTTTTAGCTGTTATAATACAATAGTACATTGTAGACACACTAAATCTTTAGTTTTAGCTGTTATAATATAATAGTACATTGTACATTGTAGACAGTAAATCTCTAGTTTTAGCTGTTATAATATATTAATAGTAGCTTTAGCTGGTTTAGTACATTGTAGCTCTGTATATTCACAATTCACTTCTATAATCTTATTATATTGATACTATTACTTTCCATACAGGCTTCTGCTTTTTGTGGATGAATCTGATGCATTCCTCAGGAAAAGAGCTACAGTGAGTACAACAATGATGAAGCTCAAGTCCAACAGTATTTCACTCTAGTCTTAGGACATGATAAACTAGTTAAAGGTGCTTGCCATAATACAGCAAGTAAGTTAGATTTGAATGCCTTCTGTGAAAGAGACTGAATGCTTGGTGTTATGTCAACATGGGTGATAGTACTGAGTATTGGAGAAATAGAAATACAGCCAATAGTGGATTGTATGCTAGCTCAACTAGACTAATGTACCTTATACTGCTCATGATAAATTCTTATTATTGCTTTTTTTGTCTCCATCTTGAAATATGTTCTCTTTTTTCGTTCCCCACAGGAAAAGATTAGTGAAGACCTCCGTAGCACACTTAATGCATTCCTGTACCGAACTGGTGAACAGTCAAGAAAGTAAGTGGAGGCTACTTCCAGTCCAGATGTGTGACATACATTTGTAGACTTTGGGTCATTTCAGAATAAAAAGAGCACTAGATAGTTGGTAAGCGTTTTCTTTGTGTACGGATATAGTTTAAAGTTGCAACATAAAGAATTATGCTGTTTTTTTGTCAGGTTCATGCTAGTGCTGGCCAGTAACCAGCCCGAGCAGCTGGACTGGGCCATCAACGACCGTCTGGACGAGATCGTGCTGTTTGACCTGCCAGGTCTGTATCTGTATCTATATAGCCGGTATAACCACTGTTCGGCGTAACACACCAGCTTCGCAGGCACGCCGTGCGGCAGCAGCTTGTTATATTACACCGAACAACTCATTACACCTAACTTTTGCACATCTATCTGCAAGAGTTTTTTAAAACTACCCAGAGAAGATGCCCCTACTGTACTTGGTGATAACAAATTCCACTCTACGATAGTTCTGGGAAAGTACGAATTTTTGAACACATCAATCCTAGGTTGGTAACTCTGGTATTTGAAGGCATGACTGTTTCTTGTTCTTTTTTGAGCTGGTATTAGATACTTATCAGTTGGTATACCAGTTTATTGGTTATTTTGTACATCATGGAAAGTCTGGACATTTTCCTTCTGTCTTCTAGGTCTGGAGGAGCGCGAGCGGCTCGTCAGGCTGTACTTCGACAAGTACGTCCTGGAGCCCGCCGCGGGGGGCAGGGGAAGGTCAGTGTCGTTATGTTTTCAAGGTTCAAGGTTTATTGAAAACGAAACTCATCGCAGCCAGAAAGGCTGAATTGCGAGGTTCATACAAGGATTTAAATAGTATTACAGTACAGGTAAAAGCAATCATCTACTATTTAATACATATGATTAATTCTATTTAACTGTTACAGAACAAAGTGAATGTTAAAAAGGCAAAAACGAGATTACAAGTAGTTAAAAGCTATTTAAAACAGTTGTATAAGAGTCAGTTTCACGCAGTATAGCACATTCAATAAGTTTTCGTATTGTACAACTTCAGAGCTCTAGGCATAAATGACAACTCTTGTCTCTTTTTTCGACTACGTGAAGTCCTAATCTGTCTGTCATGGCGGAGATCAGAGCCACTCCACTTCCCTTCACTGTTTTTTTTTTGTCCACATTCCTTCTTTTTCTTTCTTCTTCTTCTCCAATGAAATAAAGTCAGTGACACGGACCAGACCACTGTCACTATAAAAGTATCAGACACACTTGGTGTTCGATTACATCTTATAGCAAGTGGTAGGACATAGCTGGAGGGGCTGGTCAACATAATACAATCATGTATATCTGAATGTTTTTGAGTAAGAGTAAACAGCGCACTAAACCATGCAGGGCTCGAAATTCATTTTTGGGATTAGATGCACTGGTGCACCCAGCTTAAACAAGAAATCTTTTTAAAAAAGCTGTGCCTTGCCGCGTGGTAGGAATATCGTCAGGAAAAGGTAGGTCGGCACTTCAAGCCCGGCAAGGCAAAATGCTGTGCCTTGGCGTGCAGTAAGGATAATTTGCTTGTCTGCTAAATACGTATTATTAAAATTTTGACACTAGAAACCACGAAAATGAGAAAATCTTACGATTATATTTGAAAGGCAACACTCTGAAAATACAAATGGCATTCTGTGCCCATCATCAACCCAAAATACGATCTTTTTCACGTGTTTACGGTATAGGCCGCATGTAGCCAGTCACAAGTATGCAAATGAGCTAACTATATTTAGTACCATGCAAACACCGCATGTGACCATGTTGGAACACGTTTTCAGCTGTGTTTGCCGACGAATTCCTGCCGTTAGGGAGAATTTGCGGCCTCAAAACTGATATCACAAGTGAAGCGAAGTTATAGTTGTTGTTTTACTTTCATTATTTTGAAAGAACTTTGTAGCGTCATAGCGAGATCAACCGATATGTTTGGATGACATAGCGGCGCGGAAATATATGCTTCGACGGCGTGAATTTTGAGCAAAAATACCGCAGAATTATGGTTAGAAAACCCAAGGAGCTTTTATCCTTGGAAAACCCCACATTTTATTATTTCAGGGGTCCCTGGTCCAATTTAAAAGAAATAATAAGTGTACCGTCCAAAATAAGAACGTAGCGGGTGGATTCTGCGGCTGAAAAAAATAAACGTAACTGTTACCTAAACATGCACTCTTGAAAATGCAGACCAAAAAGTCCCAAAGGTGGGTTTTCATGGTTCTGGTCGCATGACGAAAATATTCTTATATCAAATGGATGTTATAAAAAGGTAAAAGGACAATTGAAAAAAAAAAACTTTCCCTAGGCGGGTTCGAACCGGGGTCGGCAGTGTGGCGACTAATCACGCTAACCACTACGCCATGCTAACATTCACAGTACCAAATTGTATTAACAGGTATCCAAATCTAAGGCATAACTTGAATATGTCCGTTCATTCCAAGATTCAAAGATTCTAATGTCTAATCCTCCGAAAAATGTCTAAACAACTGTTACTTATGTGAAAAGTTTGTAATGAGACGAGAGCCTGGCAAAATAATGTCGGGAAAGGCATGTTACAAGCTCTGATTGGCTGGCTGGAATCTCGGTGTGTCAATAGCCTGTTTAGGCTATAGGCACACTCAGTGTGTCAATAGCCACAGCGATATAACAAAATGATCCTAAATATTATCTATTGCGACTTCTCGTGTGACGTTTTGAGCTGGCGCTCTCCTAAACTCACGTTAGCGTTTTGCTGCGGTCTCGGAAGGCCTCTCCAACGTTTTGATGACGTCATGGCTACTTATATATTCACATACAATTTATTAGCCTGATTTGGAAATTGTTTCATCTTTATGAATAGCTAATGCAATTCTTGTTGCGAGATAATGCACTTGATTTTATGTCACTCCAAATGAATTTGGAATTTTACCATACAAACGCTTCATTTATTCAATGTAACCAAATATTAAATGCTTTTAGAACCGACCGCAAACAGAAACAAATACGTAAAATGGACGGTTTAAAATTCAACAGGGATGTACCATTGTCTGCCTGAGCCGTCAAACTTGTCCATGAGAAAGGCGATTTGGAAGGGCCTTTGAAAGGGTCTTTGGAAGAGCAAGGTTAACAGGTCCGTCCGTCCGTCCAAGGAAGAAAGCTGGCGTAAAGCCTTGCCTGGCGGCAAGGCAAAAATTGGGTGCACCAAAATAATTTTGGGTGCACCACTTAAATTAAAGTAGAATGTCAGAAAAACGTAATAACAAAACTTTAAGTTACAAGCTATCAAATTCTTAAACAAGTACCATGACAGACATTTTTATTATCTTTCTAACACTTAGATGTCAAGAATATGATGTATACTAGTATACTCGATATCTTTAACCTAAAAAAAATATTTGAGTGCACGGGCTGTGCACCCACAGAAAATAATTGGGTGCACAGCTCCAATTTTGGGTGCACCTGGGTGCACATGCACCCAGTATTTTGAGCCCTGCCATGTGAAGGTAGACATTTTTTATTTGCTTGCAAATGTTACTATTCTAGTTTCTTTTTTTATTCCAGCCCATACCAACTTGATTTCCCAATTGTCAGAAAGCTTGCATCTACCATTCTATATATAGGAATCAATACCAAATCTTTTTGGCTTCAACACTTGACGAAAGTCCTGGATAGATATAGGCATACTAGTTCATTTATCGATTAATGTTTGAAATTTTAAGAAGCCTGGTACAGTTGCAGTTGCTATGTCAGCATTTTCGTGTTTTGCATCTTCATAAGAAACCAGTTCTCTTTTTCTGAGAAATATTGTGTTAGAGCATGTTGCCGTTTTGAAATTTTAAGAAGTCTGGTACAGTTGCAGTTGCTATCTCAGAATTTTCATGTTTTGCATCTTTATAAGAAAACCAGTTTTCTTTTTCTGAGAAATGTCGTGTTAGAGCATGTTGCTGTTTTGTTTTTCAGGAGAATAAAGGTAGCCGACTTTGACTACGGTGCCAAGTGTTCTGAGATTGCCAGAACTGTGGAGGGTCTGTCTGGAAGGGAGATAGCCAAGCTGGGAGTGGCCTGGCAGGTATGGAACAGCACTAATTCAATGGACCTTTTTCTCTAACAATTCTGTGTCGTAAACCGGTGCAATGGCTGAGTGGGTAGAGTGTTCACCTTGCATTCGGTAGGTCGTGAGTTCGATACCCGGCCGAGTCATACCAAAGACTTTAAAAATGGTAAATGCTGCTTTCTCTGCTCATGCTTAGCACTCAGCATTTGGGAAAGAGTATGAAAGTTGAACACACACCACTACCAGTGGACTAGCCCCCTGCTGTAGTGATTGCGTTGTGTGGCCCAAGGGCTACTGAAACGGAGATGGGCGCCGCCCTATGCGCCATCAGGCGCGGGAACTAATTCTGTGTCGTAGATACCTACTTATTGAAATGCAAAGCATTTTCCATTCTATAAGTGTTGTGACGCAAAATATCCCTGCACTCTTCCATAAACTAAAGTGCCAGCATCTTGTGATGTATATCAGGCTTTTAGCAAGGCATGCGTCAACGCGTCATCTGGACGCACTTTTCTTAGAACAACAAGAAATTTGATGCCCCTGGACGCCCTGTACTGGGGAGAAAATCATCTGACATGCATGAAATTCTGATTGACCAGGGATGCTACCAGGTCATCTGTGTTCACAGTCTTCTACTGTGACCTCTGTAACAGTATTTTTGCCACTTGGGAAACCTTAGAATGCACTACTTTAACTTGAAATCATCAAAAACTCTGCACCATGGAAGGTGGATGCCCCCAGACCCCCTACAATAGTCACTTACCACGACTCACAGATAAGTTTGGACTCCCTATTATAAAATCCTAGCTAAAAGCCTGATGTATATACATATAATAAAGGCAGTGAAAATGTGTTAAGCGATACTTTCCGTTACAGTTCCAGGTGTTCCTTGTTATTTGCGTGTTAGCTTACGTTTATAAAGGTTAGAAGTCCAGTTAAACAGTCTTCAAATGCAATGAAGTCTCTACAAATAGATTAAAACAGAGATTTATATCTGGCGTCTGTACATTTTGAGTGACAGCTTGTGTGAGCTTGTTTGTTTTGAGTCTTGTTTCTTGTACTATGCGATGTGATATTTGAATCTGCTCAGCTGTTATAGAACTGAAAATTTGTAGACTTCTGTTAATTTGTATATACTTTATTTATTAGATATATACTGTAAATGCAGAAACTTTCACGATGGTGTAATTTTCGTGGTTTTTGCAGTAGCTGATTCACCGCGAATAAGAACCACAGCGAACATCTTTCCTATATACTGTAAATGCAGAAACTTTCACGATGGTGTAATTTTCGTGGTTTTTGCAGTAGCTGATTCACCGCGAATAAGAACCACACCAAACATCTTTCCATGGCAGTTAGAGACTGTACAGTGCATAATCCTACCGCAGACTTAAGACCACAGCAAAAAGTTCTTTTTCCCGCTACCGCAAAATTAAATCTCGGCGAACTTTAATGAATTTACAATATATTTGATGGATAATGTTTAATATTACTTTATTTGCCCCCACCAGTGCATGGTGCTACTGCAAACTTAAAACCACCGCAAAAAGTCCTTTTTCCCGCTACTGTGAAATTTCCGCAAACTTTAATGAATTTACAGTATATTAGATAGATAACGTTTACCATTACTTTATTTGCCCCAACCAGGCTACAGCCTATGCCTCTGAAGACGGGGTCCTGGGAGAAGACTTGATTGACGCCCGTGTCCAAGACGCTGTGGTCGCCCACAGACAGAAGATGGAATGGCTGCACACACAGACACCCGAGTCTCCAGGCAGCCCCCCTCCCGCAAAGTCTCCAGGCAGCCCCCCTCCCGCAAAGCCTACACCCAGTCCCACAGGAGGGAGCAAGCAGTGATGTCTCTGTCTCTCTTAGATCTCTTTCTCTCCTGTCATACTTGTCCTCTAAGGTTGCGGTCACATACAGTAGGTTGCCCCCCTCCCGCAAAGCCTACACCCAGTCCCACAGGAGGGAGCAAGTAGTGATGTCTCTTTCTCTCAGACACCGGAGTCTCCTGGCAGCCCCCCTCCCGCAAAGCCTACACTCAGTCCCACAGAAGGGAGCATATATTGATGTCTCTTTCTCTCTTAGATGTTGTCAAACTTGTCCTCTAAGGTTGCAGTCACATACAGAGTCTAAGGTTGCGGTCACATTCGTCATATGATCGCTAGCTTCAGGCAATTTGGAGGACAAAAATGTATGTCTCCAGAAAGTTCAACTCTCTTGGTGCACAAAATGCTGTTTTGGATCCATGTCGGTGGTTGGGTCTGTCACAACCTGCTTGAAGCATCAAAGTCATACATATGTGACCGCGTTGTGACCGCATTGTAATGCTTTAAGGTCACATTTCCAAAATAGGCACCGACCAGGATGTTTCGAAAGAGAAGCGAAAAAGAAAAGTGTCTATCACAGAACAATTACAGACATTCCACATGTTTGGACGTCTCCTCCACAATTGCACTTTTTGTTAGAAACTTTGGACATGTGACCTTAGCAATAACTTTAAAAGTTTAAAAAGGATCAGAAGATTTGAATTTTTAGGATCAAGTATTCAAACAGATGAAATTATTAGCCGTTCACAGTAATTAAGCTGGAACTAAACACATGTACACAACAGTTACTCTAAGACTTGACAAGACAAGACATGAGTTGAGCAGATATTTGTCCAGAGTATATGGCCCAGAACACTGTATTCTCCCTTCTCAACAACTGACGTTTTCAGTGACTGTCTTCCATTGTGCAAAAGTTTTATTGAAAGTTTCTCCGTCAACAAGGTGGCAGTAATGCTGTGTTTGTCTCTGGAGGTGAAATCTAAGACATGTCAAGAAAAAGATACTTAAGATCTGCAATATACACAAGAAATGATATTTTACAAGTACCTATTCTCAAATGTCTGAACAGGGTTGGACAAGTCCACTAGCCCTATTGTCCAGGGCAAGTGAAAGTGCTGATCGGGCAAGTGCATGACCTACACCACTTGCCCGATGGGGCAAGTAAGATTTTCCATTGATTGACCTCAATTTTGATTTACTTGTTACTTTTTACTGTCATAACATCAAGCAATGGTCAACAGAGAATTCAATTGCTGGAAGTGAAAATACATATACGAGTAACGGTGACATTTGAATTTTGGGCAAGTGAAAAATTGGTTCGGGCAAGTAGATTTTTTATGTGCTTGCCCGATAGGACAAGTGAACTTGAGAAAACTTGTCCGGCCCTGCTGAAGTTGAAGAGTAAATGAAATAGTGGTGCAATATTCAATTCTGACTACTGCAAAGGCAGTAAGAAAAATGCACTACTTCATGTTCCATGCAACTGACATGTGACCAGGTTTACTACAACTTCATACAATCAAAAGGACGTACGATGTCTTCCCATGGCTCATTCAATTCATTTCTAACAGTAAAGTATTGTTGTTTGCGCCTTGTCTAGTACAATACATAAAGTCTATGTAAAAATATAGAAAATGATGAAGAAAGTACAGTGTATATTAGTTGTACTTAGATAGAGGTACATGTACAATTATCCTGTATTTGGAAATAATAAGAATGCCTGAAGCTTTTGTTTTTGCATCCGAATAGTAAATTTTGCTTGAAAAATCTTGCATGTTTTGTGTAGTGTAATTTCTTTTTTATTGTAGACTATTTGTTAATGCTTAGGTCAATGGAAAAAATCCAAGGGACCTACAAAAAGTGACCGCAATAGCCAGGTGGTCGCCATGCAAAGGTGGCCGCTAAGTTTAACTGTACCCTTAATGATTTACTTGGCCTAGATTTTCACTTAGTTGTACATAATTATACAGTACTTTGAGAGCCTTTTATAATGTCTTCAATCCCTCTATAAGGCCACACCAATTTAATTTCTTGGTTCACGGATTTTTTCATAAAAAATATGGAGCGAGAGGGCGAAATAAAAATAAAACTAAAACTTGTAAAATGGTTGGGGTAAAGGTAAAGGCTAATCCAAAACATAAAGAATAAAAAGTTCTCAGCTTGAAAAAAGTACAAAAACACTATTACTGTACAGTAACAGCACCTGTTCATTGAAAATTACAAAAGTAGTGTCAGTTTTTATGTTTGCTACACCAGAAAGTTGGTGAATGGCTTCGTTAATGGTGAAAATTTGCTGAGTGGTAATTTTATTTTTATTTTTTTTTCCAAAAAATAGGAGCGTTACATACATAAAAGTGTCACAAATCTAGTCTAACACAAAAGTTCGGCTTCTTCTCGCTTCTTGGTAATAGTGAAAATGTAGGACTGTATGGGTTTCGCTATTGTCGGTTTGTCAAATAAAAGGAAATGGACAGAAAAAAATAGCCAAAAACACTAACTGAGTTCAGAATCGTGACCGTTGATTGCACTAATAGAGCAGAGGGCTTAGAAGAAACATGATACGTACATCGGTCCCACGGTTGTTTGAATAAGACAGACAAAAAAGCAATCAAAAAATAAACAGTCTGGCGTGTTTGTGTGTGTATTTACGGCGAGACAGTTTAAGCAACATGGCGACAGTGGGAATCCAGCGTACTCTATTCGCCGCCCTGAAGCTTCTGACTGTGTTGCTGGCCTTGGTTCTGATGATTGTTGTTATTACAACTTTGACCTTCCCGTCCTACCAAACCTCCCCACCGGAGTGTAAGACCACCGACCCTGACTTCATCCCTGCCGATGAGGAAAGACTAGCCCGTTTCAGCTCAGCCATTCAGTTCCAAACCGTGTCTTATGAACGCGGCGTGGGGACACCACAGGAGTTACTCAAGTTCGTCCGGTTTATCCAGGACGGTTTCCCGACGATCCACAGCTCACCGTTGGTCCGGAGGGAAGTGGTCGGGAACTACAGCTTGTTGTACCGAGTGGAAGGGTCGGACGGCTCGCTAGAACCCTACATGTTGGCGTCTCACCTAGACGTGGTGCCCATCACACAGGAAACTGACTGGGAGGCACCGCCATTTTCGGGACAGGTCCGAGACGGGTACATCTATGGGAGAGGGACGCTAGACGACAAGCATAACGTAATGGGGAGTCTAGAGGCGGTGGAGTTTCTCCTATCGAGAGGACATGAGCCCAAACGTACTTTGTACCTCGCCTTCGGACACGATGAGGAGATAGGTGGTCATTTCGGGGCAAAGGTTATCAGTGACGTGTTGACTCAGAGGGGAGAGAAAATAGCATTCATCCTGGACGAAGGAACTCCGGTAGGAGATGGTCTTATGCCCGGTGAGCATCTTATGTGCGATATCTTACATGTAGATATACATGTATTTGACATCAAGAATGATTTAAAACAATTTCTTTGTGGGAAAACTCAACTTTACTTAACCAACACCAAGTTTAAATGGGACTTAAGTTTTCCCACAATACCAAGTGAACACAGATGAACTTTCATGCTTAAACAATTTGGTCGCACATATTGTTCATAGTACGTGTCATGGTCGTTACAGACAGAAAAAGGTAATCTAGCAGAAATATTGTAGGCATTGTGCTGTAGAGAGATATGGTGATGATGATGATTGAAGAGTCCCCACAAGTGTCCAATTTTGTCTTCAGGTGTAGACAAACTTGTTGCCCTCGTCAGTGTTGCTGAGAAAGGATTCTTGCAGCTGCGCCTAGAGGTGAAAGAAGAAGGCGGCCACGCCTCCATGCCTAGATCCGAGTCAGCTATCGGTGAGAACCGCATTTAGATTATTGCTCACAGGTGTGGTCCCCTCACACGAGATTTCTTTTACGTAAAGTTGAGGGAGTTCAACGGAGAGCCACCAAATACATCTGTAACAGCTATGATTTGTTATATAGGGACAGACTTGTAACCACTAAGTTGTTACCTCTTTGTTATAGGCGTGAACTTTTTGACATATTGTTTCTCTTTAAGTGTTTTCGTGGCCTATACTCCATTGATATTCATCGGTTTGTACAAGTATCATTATCACATAGACAACTCCGTTCAACTGACCCTTTCCAACTTGTTGTCCGTGTATGTAAAACCGAAACATTTACTTTCTCTTACTTCAGCCGCATTGTACTTATCTGGAACACTTTACCTGCAACAATCCGACAACATATGTACTCAAACCTTACCATTCCATCTGTTAGGAAATTACTGGTCAATCACTATACATCCCGCACAGATCACACCTTCTCAGCTGATGATTTTTGTACCTGGACTTCTATTTGCCGCTGCTCTCATTGCTTACTTTCATGATTCACTAGCTATTTTATTCCCAACCGTTATTGAACTTGTTAACTTGTTATCAATCTTTTATTGTATTTATATGTAGGTTTCGATTATAGGTTTTTATTACATTGCTTGTAGATCTTCTGGGGAGTCGGCCTCGTAGAGAAACTGGATTTCTGTTGCCGGCTCCCCTCAGATTGTAACTGATCTGTGAAGTTTCAATAAATAAATAAATAAAACTATCTATCATTTTTGGGGAACTAGCCCATGGACTAATCATTTCAGTTGGTTTGACTCTTCTAAGGCATTATCTTTAGTAAACTTGTTCTTCTAGATATCCAGGTCAAGCCGTTAGACCTGATTGCTAGGTTATTGTGCCACTTTCATTTTGTATTTCAGGAATCCTATCCAGAGCCATCAGTAAGCTTGAGGACAACCCACACCCTAACTTGTTCGGCACGGGTCCGGAGATGCGCACGTTGGAGTACGTTGCCACGGAGATGACCCTACCTTACCGGATCTTGACCGCTAACCTGTGGCTCTTCTCTCCATTGGTCGCCTGGGTGTACGCACGAAAACCACAAACCAACGCGTTCGCTCGGACGACGACCGCCGTGACGCGTTTCAACGCGGGGGTCAAGGACAACGTCATCTCACCGGAGGCCGTGGCCGTCATAGACCACCGGATACATCCAATGTCAAGTGTGGAGGAAGTGATGGAACATGACCTAAAGGTCATCAATGATCCCAGGGTTAAGATTAATGTTATAAACAGTCTGGAACCTGCTCCGACCTCACCTTACGGGAAGGATTCTCCTACATATATGTTGCTTCAGGAGACTATTCAGCAGGTGGGTACATGTAAGCACATGTGTGTTTAAGAAGAACAATATACCATTTCTCAATTTCTAGTATATACTGTTTCTTTATTGCTTCATTTGTCTTTCGTTGTTACAACCATTAAAGCGGTTTTTTTATGTGTGTGTGTGTGTACTTTTGCGTGTGTGTGTGTTCGTGTTTCATGCATAACTTTTGAACCTCTGGATAAATTGCAATACCATTTGTTATGTAGGTAGGTGTGTGTGGGGGGGGGGGGCAAAGGTCAAGGTCAAATTTTGATGATAAAGTTTTATTGCAAATTCTTGTCCGTGTGCTAATTGCAGGTAACATGAGAGATTCATACAGTGTAAAAACAATATCACAAGTGTCTACTCTAGTCTAAAAGTAGTAAAAGGATAGTACGACTAATACGATTTAATAAGATTTGTAATAGTATCGACATGATGTTGTACACACACAGATCTACCCAGATGCCCTGGTGACCCCCACCTTCATGATTGCCAACACGGACACACGGCACTACTGGAACCTGAGCAGCGCCATCTACCGGTTCAACCCATGTGTCATGACACCGTCCGATCTCCCGAGATTCCACGGGCTGAACGAGAGGATCTCTGTGAGGGATTACGAGAGAGTCATGAACTTTTACTATCACCTCATCGTGAATATGGATAAACCTTTGGAAGTCAAAAGACATGTACATGATGAAGATCTGTAGAAAAATCCGTTCTAAGCGTTTGGTTCTGCCAGTATATTAACAGGTTCTCCAGCTGATAATTTATAATGTAGTCAGCTCTTTCGAAATTTTGAATGCATCGAATACTGCACAATACGGGTGCTTTAATCCTTTGGACGGTTTGCCATATAATCAGCGGTTTATTCAGTAAACTTGAGGGAATGTCCAAAAGTGACAGCCAAAGCCGAATTATTTACTGCAATAAAATGAAAATATATAATTTGAAATGATGCAAAATATTTGGGTAAGAATTACAAAATTAAAGCCAACATCCCATGTTTGAAGACAACCACACCCGAGCACATTGAAGATCTCACCGCACATTATGACATAGAATCTGTGACTGTCTTGAAGTTCCGAACGTAAATGTATTGACCCTAATGCTCAAGATTTAAATCTGCTACCGACTAGTACCGGTGCTGTGGTGCAAATAGTGCAAAATCGTCACTACGTAACAATATACAATTTACACCTCAAAGTTATTTCAAGGATACGGTTTACGTGAATAGGACTTAAACGACCCACCTTCTCCTTTTGACACACCGAACAAGCACGAATCATTAAGATTGAGGACCAACGAACCCGAAAAGAGAAGCAGAGGCTAATGGTAATTGTGGTAGGCTCTTTTAAAAACTAGGCAATGGGACTCTACAACACATAGAATCTTCAGTCAACGCCCTAAGCAACGAACGTCCCTAGGTCAGAAGCCCCCTAACCCAAGCTATATGTACCCATTTTCATCCGGTCGAAGTAAGAAAAAATGTGCATGAAATTGCCTTGCCCGAGAGCGCTGACAGGGATTTGATTTCATGGCCTCTAACACAGGAACGAGGACCAAAGCAGGCAACACGCTTCAGCAGATATACGGTCCAGACGTAATGATTTCTTTCAGTGCCTTTATTTAAAGGTCGACAGCTTGATTTGGCCATTTGGCCTTTTTCACCAAGGTCGAGTTCTTATGGGTTGTGATAGATGGTGTTCACTGGTAATGTAATAAAATAAAATAAAAGGTAAATAAAAACAATGCAAAAACATGAATGAATGCTCAGCCTCTGTAGCTGTACTTTTATTTGTATCACAGATACATGTATAACCGCCATTGGGCGCAACACACCAAATGCACATGTACGAGGCGAGGCAGCAGCAGGTTAACATTATCTACATTTGCCAAACCTGACCTTTCTTTAAACCTGACCGACTGCAAATGTTGTTTGAAGCTATCAAGAGAGGATGCGTCTACTGTACTTGATGGCAGTGAATTCCGCTCTAAGGTAATTCTAGGAAAGTTCAAATATTTTAACACATCAATTCTTGGTTAAATACCTACATACTGTAAGGCATGACTATTTCTTAATCTTGTCTGATCATGAGCCGGTTGATGATACTCAGTTGTTAGTACTTTCATCAGTCTATAAACGTATATAAGTCATTTTGCACCTCATGCTTAGTCCGGATAATTTTCTTGAAGTGACAGCAACTGCAGGTCTGTTTACATGTTGGTAACAACAACACCCCTGTTATCGTTGTTGGTACAGAATCTGAAAGCTTGGTTGGTTCTGCGCCCTTCACATATTTTGTAGTGGGCCCAGTCCGGATCCTATACTTACAACGTTTCGTTGTGTCTTTACGCATACGTCGCTGTGCTAAGCGAAACCAGCGAGCTATAAACGTAAGACGTATTGAACGGTAAATGTACTTCATCTGTCCGTTTCTCCCAAAAGGTACTTTGTCGATGCTGATAGGGTCAACAGGGTCAGACACTTCTATTTTACGGTTAGTGGTAACAGCTGCATTCGATGAAAATGCTACATTTGTTTTATAGTTCTAAGATGAACAACATTTTGAAGCGGAATGTAGTTTACAGAAGTAAACTTTATAGACTGATATCACTTATGTTTCCCTACTTTATACACGTATGGTACAGGCAAATTCGCATTTCTAATGGATTCATACAAACCTTTGATTGTAAAACATATCTTCTCAAACATTTTCAGCCTCATAAAGAAGCGAGAAGAAGTCGAACTCAATTTGTAGAATATTGTTCTTGCGTTAAATTGACATTATATGTCTCAGTAAACTGATCTTTTGTTGCGACCTGTACTCAACCAGTATATATATATATATATGTTTATATATACAATAAAAGTCCTTAGTCACTGTATATTACTTTCAGAAACTCTAACTTATTGTTCAGATGACTAAGGCACAGTCGGTTCCAATTCTGGCAAAGCATCAAAGTGCGCATTCACGTATCCTGGCATGAACCGATATGTAAGGACCGTTAGCCGCAGGTGCACAGTAATATGTGATTGCTAAAGAATAAATTGTCTGGTGGTAATAGCACCTTTGACATTGCAGCATGGTGCGAATGCAGCTCTACATCACAATGAAATAACCGCAGTATGGTATTTTTTTTTTCAAATTACAATACATTATTTAGAATGTCGAAAAATAAAAACTTCGAAGATGAAGCTTTAAGATTTGAAAAAAAACGAAAGATGAAGAAATTTCATTACATACAGTTGGAAATTTCTTAAGAGCTGGGCTTCAGAAGAACAGCATATTCACTCATTCAATTCCATCCTTTTTTGTCAGCCAAAACAACCTAAACAGAGCACGAACTTCACACGGCCCGCGGCATTGTACTACTCTACGTATCTTGTGGTAACGTTAGTGGTATTTGCAACCGTCCCATTGGCCAGATTTGGGCGTGGTACGCACTACTTTTACTTAAATGTCAACCCAGCAGTTCTATTGCCCATAACGTACACTTGGGCATGTTAAGCGCCTGAACTATTCGGTAGCGCCAAAATCATGCTGCGAGTTGCCATTTACATCGTTTTCGGAGTCAGTTTTCTGACATGCGACACCGATGGCCAAGGATCCCAAGGTTTTGGTAAGTACAACGCTTTCGGTATTTTCTACATGCAATCTTGGTGTAACCGTTTATTTCACTGTATGAAAATTCTATTGATTCACATACCTAAGTGCGGTCATAGAATCCTGATTAAAGACAATATATGTCTTAGCTGTATGTGTCTCCTCGAACAAAATATTTGATGTTCAGCAACTCAGTGTGCGCCGGTACCTCAGACTTGCTCTAAACACACATGGTTTACCATAGTCTAAGTCTAAGTAGCAATATAAAATTAATATTATAAACCATAAGAACTCGTCATGCTTAAACTATTATGACTTATGATATTTTTGTTTGATGAAAAACTGTTTTACTTCATATATCCAAGCCAACTATTGCTTCCACTAAGAAGGTTATGTTTTGTAATAGCGGTTGCATGTATGTTTAAATGTATGTGTGTACGTAAGCATGTTTGTCTGTATATGTTTGTATGAACGTTTGTACGTATTCAAGCTTTTTGGTGAACAGCATAATTCCAGAAGGACTGGATGTATTGTATGAATCCACGGCAGGTCTGGTTTTCTGCATCATTTGAAATCTTGGCACGTCTCAGATCCCCTCTTGAAGCTACGTTGGGCATAGATGAATGTTAATCAAATTGCGTTACATCAAGATAATGTTTTTAATTACAAAAAATATATGACAATTTTGAGAATTATGTACTTTTTAACGACCAATTACAACCCACCACCAGCTAAATTTAGACTCCTTGGGAGGTCTTGCATATCCTCTGACTGTTTTGATAATAAGCAACATAACATGGCAAATTACATGCTTATATCGTTTGCTTTACCACCATTTACTTTTAAGATGTGAAAATAGTTCACTGATAACTATGTGTGGATGATAAGGGTACTAGGCTCATCGTTGCTAAAAACTATAAATGTTACGATGATTACATCGTCAATGCGGGATGCGTGAAAGCCTACTCAAGGGGAGTGCGTAAAAGACGTAATCAAGTATGTGTCATAACGTGACTTCTTGAATTAAGGCTACTTGAAAGCTCTTGCATACCCAAGGGCTAGCGAGATAAATATATAGTAAAAACAGTATTACAATAACAAATGTCAAGCGTTAACATGGACTCTCCTCACCATACTGAAGATATGCATATACGTTTGAGATACTTTAGATATTCTACATTTCAAGTGTCTTTCCCAAAGTCCAGGTGTTGTTTTATTATTTATGGTTTACCACTGCAAGATCGTATTTCTTCTCATATCCACGACGCTTTGGAAATGCTTTAAAATGATTCCAATCTTTCAAATGTCTCATTTAGAAGGAAACGAAGCTCGTAAAACATTAATTAATCGCAACGTTATTTCATTCACTATGAGACATGTTGTGAGTCAAAAGAAATCAAGAATTTATAATGCATTTGAGATGTATCCTTTTGTCAATGAAACAAATAATTGTATTTTATGGTTAATTCAATCAAGCTAAATTCTATCTTTTCTCACCAAAGCTCCTGAGCCTACTTTCTTGGAAACCACTACATTAGGAAATTTACATAGTTTTACAAGCTCCCTGTAAAGCAAAGAGCGCACAATTCCAATCAATCCTTGTAATAGACTGTCTTCTCTCTTTACAGGATCCTAACCCTCAATTTATCGTAATGTCAATCAGAGGCATGGTTACGGCTTTAGATAGATTACATAGCGGCTTCTCGCAGTGGCCTCAACAGTATTTCCTAGCACACAAAACTGACAAATGGAAAGTAGTTCCGGTCCAACCCAGCAATTTGTAATTAGAGATCCCCCTGATACGTGGAGAGGAATCTACGTGTATGTTCTGTAGGCTTGAGTAATGTTACTGGTGACAGAATGGCCATGTATCAGCTTACAGAAGAGTAATGATTGCATATTAGAACAATTTCTTATAGATTATCACCAGGAATGTAATTTTAGCCGGAGAAAATTATCTGAGCAATTTTGGGTGTTGTGTGAATGAAAAATGCCAAAGCGTGTACGAAATCAAAATCCTAGGCAATTTAAAAGGGCACTATGTAAACAAGTCTTTGTTGTGATCTTTAGTTAGAAGTTTAGAACAATGCCAACAAAGACGTTAATTTTTCAATTTATTTATTATCACCATAATGCTTTTACTTTTCAACAAGGTCAACGATTGAAATATAATCAAAATTGACGATCACATATGTTTAAAAATGCAATTCTTTCATTATAGCTCAATGCCCACAAATACGTCATATTTTTCTTTATTTATTATCACCATAGTTTCAATTTTCCGTAGCGTCCACAATTGAAATATAATCAAAATAGACGCTCACACATGTTATGAAATGCGATTCTTCCTTTTTAGCTCAGAAGTGAATTTCGTAGAAAAGAATTTATGCAGCTCATCTCATTAGATTTATGGTGCATTAAATCACCGTGCCGTATCTGATTTATCAGTGCTATAAGGCAAATTCAAGGTTAATCCATTCGATCCTTCTAAATGTGCTTTAGGGAGATAAGGCTGGGCATCCATCATCTGTTCAGTGATGTATGCATTTGTGTTCTGTACGGTAGAAAACCTTTCCGGCTGTTGTAGGTACATAAACGTAGGAATTAAGGAATCCTGCCTTTGTACTAAGCCTTCGAACGAAATTGGATTGGTGTTATCTGTTTTCGGTGCCATTTTAATGTCACTGTATGCTTTTGTGTTCTCTATGGTAGGGAACTATTCCCACTGTTATCAATACGTAATCACTCAGTACATAAACGTAAGAAATATTTATCCTCTTTTGTACTTAGCCTTCGAACTAAATTGAATTGGTGTTATATGTTTCGGTGCCGTTTAGCTCGACAAGCCTTAGATGGATTCTGATGATATTTCGTAGTTTTATGTGTCAGGAATCAAGTTCGATAACGGGTACTTAATGGATTTTAAGGGTACTGTAGTGGAACTTCTGGTATTTACTTTTTGTATTTTAGACATGCTGCGGTCGTGGTTTTTGACTAAAATAAAGTAACGTTTGGGTCATTTGTAGATGCTGTTAAAAGAAGGAGATATTAAATCGAAAATCTACGACGCTATGTATTTTTTGTGAATTGAAATTTAAAAAACAAATGAAGCAAAACTTTTTGTCCCTGGCCTTAGCAAACGTTATGTGGAAGTCTATGAGTAGGTCGGTGGACTGAATGTAAATTTCGTTCTCGATTTCAAGGAAAGCTTATAACTTAAAAGTTTCTTTATAGGGGAAATGCAGGACGTTATCTAGCTTAAAAGCATATTGGTGTTCCGATTCCAACAAATGCCAAGTGCCTGTAGCGACTCTGACATTCAGAACTTGCCCAGATGGCCCCGGGTATTGATGCAGAACCACGGATCGGTAGGTACCGTACTGTTATATTACACATGGGGGATCGAGTGAATTTCACTGTCAAGTATAACCTATAAGGTTATATGAAAATGGTGATATCGACAGAAGTATAAAAAGTTGTACTGGGCCGCATCCAAGTCAAAGTCGTATATATTACGAAAAATAAAAGCTAAGGATGAATCTAATATATGAAATAACATGCAGTAATCTAAAAATATATATATTTCTTATATGGTAAAATTGTATGTATGTTTTTAGTCGTGTTTAACAAAGCTATATGTATAACAGTTTTTTTCGGTTCTTTATGTGTATTTATTCTTTAGGAAATGCAAGTAATGAACAAGCAGGAAGCACGCCTCTAGGACCCCTTTACCATGGCGACGGCAACCGGACGTTACGCAACAGCACAGCTCCTGTTTCCGGTCAGGGTCTACTTGTGTTGGCGTACCTCTATTTACTTGGGAGCATCTTAATTTGTTAGAAGCTGGTCAAACATGCGACGAATATGGAAAGAGTTAATGTTGCGGCATTTAAAATCGTCGTCTGATATTCAGTAATCTTCTAGTCATGTTCATTTTCTAACATAAAGACACAAACGTCACGAATTCGACAAGTACAAACGTTCTGTTGATTCTAACACAGTTGTCCTATATTTTAATTGATACGCATCATAGCTATATATATATATAGCTATATATAGCATCATAGTTATATATATATATATATACTATATGTTTTGAAATGCTTGGAACTTTATGTTACATCAGGCCGCAAGATGTCCATGAGGGCTACGGCTAGTTATCTCAGAGTGGCCGTTTTCCAGGTAAGCAGCTAGTAAATTGAAAACTGCGTCGTATTTGCATGCAAAATAAAGTTGAATGTTAGTAAAGCGAGTTTATCCGACTAACAAGCCTATGTAAGTCTGTAAAAATATATCTATTCATTTCCTTTTTATCATTTATTTATGCACGCTTTTCTTCCCCACCTCGATAAGTAGATAGATGCATTGATTGATTGCTACTTTGATAGAAATACAGATATATAAATATAAAGGTAAGTTACGATTTGATATTCACAGATCCAAAGAAGCTCCGCTTTCTCCGCTACTACGGGCATACTACTGTATTGTGATTGCTGCATAAACGTCGAAATAAGCTCTTCACGGGGGATTGTATTATGAAGAAATATTATATTTTATTCTTTAAGCAGTACCCAGAGTAATCAGAAAAGAAACTCTCAGAAAATGATCGATACTCAAGGTTTTATGGCAGTTCAGTAGAAGCAATTACAAAGGTCTCTATAGCGTCGTAGTTTCAGCGGCCTCCCCCAGATCAATAGCAGACGGCGAGTTCGACTGACATGGCCCTAGTAGGTCATTGCCAAAGTAGATAATAGCTAAAGCAGTTTTTTGCAGACGTGAAAAATAAAAGACAATGATAGCACAAAAGTTCATCTGTAATGGTGGTTCGCACAGTACCTGGCTATATTTTTTTGTTTTAACACATAAAAGTGCTGTATCGAGTGTGTAACGAGAGCTACTGCTTTTTTAGATTTCAAATTCACCCAGCTTACGTGACCGGACTCACCAACTTCCACGAACGAGTACAAAATTCTTTTAACATACTTTCCCAACATATGATGTGAGCAATGTGGCTGGAAGTCTGTAGCAACACCCGGATCTGGGCAATACTTTATCTTAAGGGCAGTCCCAAAATAATTTGTATTTATTAAGGTACATAAACATTTATCAGATATCAGACGGGAGACAGTACAGACTTCCAGCAACCTTTGACCTGGCGCTTACGTCCATCTTTTGGAAAATGACGTGTGTTGTAAAGGTGCACTCTCACTGCACTTGCGTCAAGTTGCGTCACTGCGGGGTTCGAAAGATACTCAACGAATTTCAGAGATAAAGAAAGAATTTTATAATTTCGTCGTCTTCTAAGTGATACTTTTACGTATTACGCAATATCTAAATTATGAGAAATTGGAGAAAATAACAAAACAGTGACGCAGTTAACGAACGCCACAGTGACGCAAGATTGACGCAAGCGCAGTGATATTTCTCCTCAAGAAATGTTAATCCTTTATCATGTGCTGTCAGGAGGAACCCTTCGTTATGCTGAAGGAAACCTCAAAGGGACGGAAGTTTGTCGGCTTCTGTATAGATCTTCTGGAAGAGCTGAAGAAGACGATGGACTTCCAGTACATTCTGCAGGAGGCCCCGGATCGCAAGTCTGGCAACGCTCTCGGCAACGGCTCATGGGACGGTGTCATAGGAGAAATAATGAAAGGGGTGAGCTTTTATGGTATTGTATTTCATGGTATGTAATAAGGTCACGTACATTTCATGATAACGAAAATGAAAAAAAAAACTGTTTAAAAGAGGGAAGGGTCAAACACCTTTGCCAAAAAGACATTACAATTATCATAGATAAAGCCTTCGGAGATACTCTCTACGGCATTATTGAAACTTTTTATGAGGCGATGTAGGTCAAATACGTGTTAGGGTCAAATACAGGCCTGGGGCAGGGCACCCATCTGAAACACAATATCATAAGTGTCGTAAATTACTTTTAACGATTCTGCATTTCTATGTATAATTTTATTCCGAATCGTTAATTTGTGAAGCTAATCTAAAAATTTATGCAATTTAAAAAAAAAAAAAAAAAAACGAAATTTCAGCTGAAAAAGCTGTTGAGTGTTGTCAAGGAATTGTACATTTTCAAAAATTAACATTTCCTATTTCTGCAGAATGCTGATCTAGCTACTGGGTCCCTAACCATCACCTCCCAGCGAGAGGATGTGGTGGACTTCACCAAACCCTTCATGGAGTACGGGATTGTCATGGTGATGAGACGGAGCGAGGACACGGAGAGGGACACCTTCGCGTTCGTACATCCCTTCTCAGGGATGGTATGGGCGGGCATTATTGCAAGGTGGAGAAATGATATTTCAATATGAAGCAATACTAATTTGATTATGTATATAACATCCTTTGATCGCCCCTAAACTGATGGCAGCGTTTAAGGAAAAAATAAACTTGGGCGAAAAACATTGCCTGCATGGTGAAAGCTAATAAGTGGTCATTATGTTCATGACCTTTCTGATGTCTATCTTTATATGTCGTAGCAAATATAAATAGTATATGCAAGGATATATAACGTCCTTGGTATATGTTTTATTTTCATCTACTACCACCCATTTGAAAGCCATATAAAGTTACTGTGTAGCGTCTTTGAGTATTTTCTCAACATCTTGAAAGGCAACGGTAAAGATGAAAAACAGGTAACAGTATTGACATAGCCCCTTTGAGACCGTAAGGGCAGTAAGGTGTTATCCACTGTGTCTATAGGACAAGGTATTGCGAGACAGAGCCCATCCCTCTTATTCCACCGCTTTTCACCTCCCAAAATGAGGCCATGTACCTAATTTCACACCTGAGTGGAGGGAGGAGGATTGCGTAGTGTGCCTTTTCCCTGGACACGACGTCTAGCTAGACATGTCGGGATTTGAACCCTTGCCCGTTAGATCCCGTGATCACTAGTATAATCGGCAAATCAATAGTCCTGAGACAATGAAAAATGATGTAAAAGACAATGATTGTATTCATCACTATCTAATATGTTGTTTCCCTGGACACGACGTCTAGGTAGACATGTCAGGATTTGAACCCTTGCCCGTTAGATCCCGTGTTCACTAGTATAATCGCGCGGCAAATCAATAAACCTGAGACAATGAAAAATGTTACAAAAGACAATGATTGTACTGATCACTATCTAATATGTTGTAATGTAATGTTGCGTCGTGTGTGGCGTAACTGGGAGAGTTGGACTCGAGACCTAGAGGTACCGAGTTCGATCCCCGCCGTGCCCCGACGTTGTACATGTGCCCTTGGGAAAGGCGACCTTCATTACTTCACTCAGGTGTAGAAATGGGTTAGGGATTAGACTTAGGGATTTGGGAGGTAAAAGGCTACCTTTACCTTCTGTCTGTACTTTGTATGTAGCACTGTTAAAATAAGATGCTAACTTGAGTGCAGTGCTACACTATCCTCGTCTGTCCCAAAGCAAATAAGAAAAAAAAACATATGTTGTAATTTGTGGAAAATTTACCCTTTTCTTCCTACCAGCATGTTCGCAGTGGGTATCCTGCTGTACCTGACGAGCCGTGCCCGGTATCGCCTGGGTGTTCAGAGTTATCACGCTGATAACGACAGAGACTTCAACCTCAGGAACAGTCTGTGGTTTGCCTACTGGTCACTCATGAGGAAGGGTGTGTATCTTAACTGCTGTTCACTACACTTGCTGCTTTGAGTAGGATATTACCGCAATATTTGTAGCTTTATCTTGTGCATGTTACGTGCGGGGGTGATCAAGAACTCAGCGGCCTAACTCAAAAATAATGAGCAGAACTCTAATTTTAGAGACATTTCGATAGAGTATAAACTTTACTTAATACCTAAATCTAAGATATGATATGCAAGAGAAGCATTTTAGAAGCTCAGTAACTTTAGGAAGAGAAGAAAAAAGGTTTGAATTCATTTTAAATGATAAGGTCTTATAAAAATAACGCGGGCATTGCTGTCTAGAGTCTTATAAAGAATGCAGAGGACAATGTTGTTAAGATGCAATTCTTGCTTGATCCGATAGGTGGCGAGCCTCCGCCACGGTCCCCGTCCGCTCGCATCATCACCGGTGTCTGGTGGCTGTTCGCCCTCATCGTGGTCTCCACCTACACCGCCAACCTCACGGCCTTCCTCACGGTGAGTGTGTAACCGTACATTGTCCATCTTCTGAATACGCTTCAATAGTGGGATCTGAATACGTCTTTTTATGTGTCGTGATAGCTTTATAGCTTTTATATGACGTCCCTACGAATCTATTACAGTAGAATCCAGTTAATTGCACAACGGATTAACGCACACTTCTGTTATCTGTACGGAATCCCCAAACCCCAAACCGGTGCGGTCCAGCTAGAAAACTTCGCATTATTGCACCCGTCTGATAATTGCACGAAATTCACTGGCAAATAGGCCGTGTAATTAAATGGCTCCTACTGTATTTAAAGTATCGAAAAATGCCGTTTTATAGATGCATTATTGCATTATTCAATTGTAAATACGCAATTTATGTGTTTTTCAGTACATTTCATTGCAATGTAATTCAGCCACTAAGTGCTTTGATCTTGAGAGTGCTGTGTCGAAATAAACCATTGATACACATGTAGGTGAGACACCTCAGCGTGCCCGTGTCGTCCGTCGAGGACCTCGCCGCTCAGAGCTCCATCCTGTACGGAATCACTGATAAGGGCTCATTATTGGACTTCTTCAAGAATCAGGAAGGTACTACATATTTGAAATTATATGCAAGACCCATTATTGTTTTATAGAACTTTCAGGCTTTTGCGCCGGAAAAATTAGAGAAACAACGTTTTGAAACAAATGTTTAAAATAAGTACTTAATATCCTTCTGGAAAATGATTATACCAGTGCTATACTAAAGGTATTCATTTCGCTGATGATGCATTACCGTTCGTAGATCTTTGAATAAGTTTTTGTCGAGATTTAGAGTTCCCCACGAAATAATGGCACTTGATGTCGTATATATTTGATGGCACTTGATGTCGGATACGGAACATTGTCCAAATTTCATCTTTCATCTTTGACTGCTTCTATATCTGATTTGGTGTTTCCCAGGTACGAACTCTGTGTATGAACGCTTGTGGCAAGCGATGAAGGCAAGACCTGCGGAAAGTTTCGTCAGTTCTGTGAACGAGGGAATGCAGCGGGTCCTGACCAGTAACTACATCTTCATGGTGCATGGTCCGTACTTCCAGAACAAGGCCAGGAGTGACACCGAATGTAGGCTAGCCACTGCAGGGGCGCCTTTCCTGTACCGTGGGTACGGCATTGCCACACAGAATGACAGCCCATGGACGGAGAAACTCTCTTTAGAGTAAGTTGTTTAAATGATCATCTTGGGTGTAAAAACATTTTAGGAGCATCAGTTGTGGTATTTAGGAATATAAAGGTCCCACTTTCATAGATTTAATTCACGAAACACCCGTTCAAAATGCTATGACATCACACTTACTATAGCTTACCTTAGCAAGCTTACTATAGAATACTCAGTCATGTAATGTCATAATTATTTTAGCCCTAGAATTGCTTTCAAGTACTCTGGAGCGGTGTACCGAAAGTGCGAAAAGGAACGAAAAGGAACTTGCGAAAAGGAACGAAAAGATCGGATAGGAACGAAGTATGAAGCAACTTGAAATAAAATCAATGGTAATGTAAGGCAACGGTAAACTGTGATCGGCAAATGCATATGAAACGGGCTTTATTTTGGCATTTTGCGGCTTGCTCCACGAAATTCCTATAGCCCCAATGGTTCAATGGAGGAATGGATATTGATGAGACCTATCTATGCATATCTATGCTCATCTACTTGTTAATGTGGTTATTACATTCCTTAGAATATCCATATTACATTTATATTATAAAATTTCACAAGAAGGAATGGATTATGTCGAGAACGATTGCGCATATTTTATCATAAAAAGCCATGCTATGTGGATATAGTTGTTTAAAAAATGCAATGCTAGCAAAGTTACAAGTATATGTATTGCACAATTTGTAAGAATTTGACCTTAGAGAAATATAGGTCGCATGTTCGAACCCAGGGAAGTCGACGATCGGAAGTTCGAGCCCAGCATGTTGGGAATTATTTTTCCTTCCTTTTTTTTCACACTTTCATTAATATTAATACAACGCCTTAAATTTGTTTTGCAACAAGGACATCTAAACCCGGCATTGGGATTTTTTTGTCATCAGCGAGGGCCTGATGTCGGTCGCAAGAGGCAGAAATTTATTTGTATTGAATATGACGGAAAATTGTTGACAGAAATTGTATTTCCCAATATCCTTTGCACAAATTCCTCACGTTGGCACCTTTCTTCCCGCCAAAATGATGAATACTCATGGTACAACTTGATGAAATCTCTTTGGTACAATGTATATATGTCTATCCTTTCACAGCTTTTCTTTCGTTGTGAACGAGCGAGAAGATATGTCTCCAGTCTCCAGAAAACCATGTTGTTGGCCCTGTTGAAAGGAGCTGTCATGCTCGTGGAGCAGCAGTTTATTAGCATATCTTTCCTGACCGGATTTCGCGGGTCATTTGCATGCGGGGCTGCCCTCTAGGGAGAATAAAAGCCACCCAAATACAACAACAACGTTACAATCTTGCCTCATCCTGAAAATGTATAATAATCGATATTTATCTACCACCCACTGAATTTTAGTCCTTACTTTCTTATCTCAGTTCCGTTTCTTTGTATTTCGCAGATCTTCAAAGAATAATTTAGCCACACAAAAACAACAGCCTGAAACAGCGCTGTAAAAATTTGATATTGTCAAATTCTCGGTAAAATAAAACACGTTTCATATGCTTCTAACGCCCGCAGTACCGATTCCTTATATTCTCATTGATTTTATTTAAGTTTGCTTCATACTCCGTTCCTTTTCACTCCTTTTCGCACTTTCGGTAGCGAAAGTGCGAAAAGGAACGAAAAGGAACGAAAAGGAAAGTACCGAAAGTGCGAAAAGGAACGAAAAGTTACGCAAAGGAGAGTACCGAAAAGCGAAAAGGAACG
>NC_049992.1:5427291-5498335 GCF_000003815.2 Branchiostoma floridae | reverse complement strand
TGTATATATGTCTATCCTTTCACAGCTTTTCTTTCGTTGTGAACGAGCGAGAAGATATGTCTCCAGTCTCCAGAAAACCATGTTGTTGGCCCTGTTGAAAGGAGCTGTCATGCTCGTGGAGCAGCAGTTTATTAGCATATCTTTCCTGACCGGATTTCGCGGGTCATTTGCATGCGGGGCTGCCCTCTAGGGAGAATAAAAGCCACCCAAATACAACAACAACGTTACAATCTTGCCTCATCCTGAAAATGTATAATAATCGATATTTATCTACCACCCACTGAATTTTAGTCCTTACTTTCTTATCTCAGTTCCGTTTCTTTGTATTTCGCAGATCTTCAAAGAATAATTTAGCCACACAAAAACAACAGCCTGAAACAGCGCTGTAAAAATTTGATATTGTCAAATTCTCGGTAAAATAAAACACGTTTCATATGCTTCTAACGCCCGCAGTACCGATTCCTTATATTCTCATTGATTTTATTTAAGTTTGCTTCATACTTCGTTCCTTTTCGTTCCTTTTCGTTCCTTTTCGTTCCTTTTCGTTCCTTTTCGTTCCTTTTCGTTCCTTTTCGTTCCTTTTCGTTCCTTTTCGTTCCTTTTCGCACTTTCGGTAGACCCCTCTGGAGTCTAGTGAAAGTTACCTTAAATGAAATAAAACATTTCAAACTGATGCTGGCGATATTGAAATAATAATATATAAACACAAATTGCTTAGATTAATCCTTGTTGAATTTCATAGTTGTTGAAACAGACAGATTTCTTTCTTTTTATTTTAGAATCCTGCGGCTGAGAGAATCTGGGAGGATAGATCTTCTACGTGACACGTGGTGGCCCAGGAGTAGCTGTAACTTGGACGGGTCCAGGAAAGATGCCAGCGCACGTGAGCTCGCCATGGCAGATTTCCTAGGCATCTTCTATCTACTTGCAGGAGGTGAGTGGGATAAAGATCGTCTTAACTTTCCTTGACGGCATCCTTGTTGGTTTGGCCGCCATGTTGGTTCGGTCGCCATATTTGTCCGTTGCATTTATTTTTAAGTGCCAGGGATATACATTTTAAGTTAAAATTTATGATTTGTATTCATGTCAAAATCCCAATGCTGTTTTTTGCATATAAAAGAATTAAATCATAGTCAAAAAGATTAACCACATAACATTGCAAACAATACTTTGTTTGATTTAATGGTAACTTTTTATACTCTTGATACTTGTTTTTCTTGACAAGTATTTTCCATTTACACGCAATTTGGCTTTGCAGGTAGTGCTCTTGGGTGCGTAGTAGCAGTGCTAGAAATACTTTGGTGTCGATTTCGGGGATTTAAGACGAAGGTAACCTTAGACATTACTATTTGCTGTGTTTAATTATATTGCTTGGTATTTCAATATATTAACAAAAGGAGAAAAGTATACAATTACAAACGTACACGTATCCATAACGTCAAAACTGTCCACGTGACTGCAACAAGGAAAAATGTTATTACCATACTTAAATCATATTAACTCATCTCCTGTCAAGTATTTTATCAATAAATAACATGTAAAATTTTTCATAATCTCAGCACAAACATTAGATAACTGTACACTATTTATTACAATGACTGTTACATTTCATAGAAAAATGTTGTAAGATAGAATATTCCATAAAGCATCTTATGACATATGGTCATAAGACAGGCACATTATAAAACGATTTTGCGTCGTATATTGACATATACAACCATTTTTACCCGTTATATCACATTTACTATAGCCTAAGTATCGACTAGTTCTACCACTTCTTTCTAGAGATTTCTAAAAGGTTGATGGATGTCACTCGAAACGTCAGCAGTAACTCTCCTAACCTTATTCAGTTGTACATGTAGAGAATGTATGGTCCTTAAACAATGATGTGACCTTATTTTTCCTTCCAGGGCGTGGAGGACATTGAGGAAGGCAATCTCCAGGAACTGATGCGCGGATTCTCCAGCGGTCAGTACGCGATAGTGATACAGAGGAACTCTTACAGCCAGAAGCGCTGTAGTTGTCATAGCAACGCCAATACGGACACTACCAGGCTGTGATTGAGGAAGGGTTTGCAAATATTGTAAAGATCGCAAAAGAAAAAAGGGTACAAAAAACTTTGTAGTTGAAATCCATGAACTTTTTATTTGGTGACTACAAAAACATTTGGCGAGAAATGTATTATGTCATTTGTTTATGGAGGCATGAGGCTGAGGCCTATCCGGTTCCTATAAACACCTATTGATATGAGCGTCCCGAACTAGGCGATATATGGTGTAGCTAAAGAAGCTTGGGGGACCCCATGTGACCATAAACACCTAGAATAAAATGGCAAATAAAAGCCTATCCGCGCCGGAAAATGCTGTTGTAATTCGCTTTGAAACTATAATCTTCAAGATTTTTCTCACTGGCTTTTCCGGCCTTAAAAAGAGATATTCGTGATAGTCAACTTCAAAAGAAAGCTCTGGATACAACCGAGTAGATGCGAATGACATTGGGCAGGCGTATGCCAATTGACTTTCATTGAACTCATGGGACGTTTCTAAAAATACTGAATATATACTATGTACGTAGATCTAGAAAATGTGAATGTCATAGATATGCAGTCAGCAATGGTTGACTTAAACAGTCAGCAATGGTTGATTATAAACCTTCGGCCATCAATTAAAACAAGCAACTGCCGGCACCTTTATTTAAAGATATGTCTCAATCTTTATAAGAATCATTCCATTAAATTGTTTTCATCTATCAAACAGGTTCAGCCCTTTTTGTTCTAGCTGCACACGTATTTCATTTCTAAATGCCACTTATTCATAGTGAAAACGTACATACCTATTGGTAGGCCATAGGCACATTTTCCAGCAAGCTGTATCCAACCCCGGAGCTCTACATTGCCAGAGACAAAATTATCTAAATATTGTAAATTTTGAAGTCATTAAAACCTAAAAAAAGGGACGGGTAGCTTATGGTCGATACGTCGATGAAGATTAGACATCCAGTAAGTTTTACCTTGCGGGTTTATGGTAATGAAAAATCTTTCTTTCCAATACTACGATAGAAATTATTTTCTACTTTTGCATCCCGTTTTTCACACTTACCTGTTGAGGCCCCATGTTTACTGTGTCTTTGGTCATTTATAGCTAGTTATGTATACATGCAACAAACATTATTGACAGTGTGTAAAATAACACGGATAATAAACCTGTGATATTGAAACGTAAAACGTAAGATTGGAATGAATATAGAGTTAACGACATGGAAAGCTAGCTTGGCTATATTAAGGTCGCATTCGAGAAAAGGGGCCCTGTCAAGTGTTTTACCTGCTGGGTTTTTTTCCCCAAAATTTCACTCTCTGGTCTGACCTCTACGTGGCCCCGCGGGGCAGCCAGCTGCTAACGGACTATCTTGGGGCATAGCAGGGCCCAGGATGTTTTTTAATCACAGTTAGAATCAACCAGAGAACAAGGCACCGTAGCTTAATCGTGTAAACATCAAGAAGTACCCAAGGTATCTGTGAGTCCACCGGGAAAAATCATCAGGCTTGCCATATACTGCAAGATTTTTAAAACTCAAATCAAGGGACTCTGTAGGTAAGTAGGTAGTAAAATCAACCCAAGAGCTAGACGCCGTAACCTAATCGTGGAAACACCGAAGGGGTACCCAGCTATTTGGAAGTCCACTTGAAAAAAATCATCAGTCTTGCCATATACTGCATGGCAATGCGTCTTTGAAGATAAGACATCCAGGTAATAAGATATGCCAAAAAGCAGTTTCTTAAGCAATTGGATATGATTTCAAAACGGTAAGACGTTTCAGATAGCATCCACCATCTTTCGTCAGTGAACACTGAAGTGATCTGGAAGAAACTGGTGCAAGGCAATATAGACCAGAAATATTCTTGGACGACTGCCAACTTATTTCATAAAGGAACCCTTGCGGCTTATAACAAATGGTCCGTCTATCTTATCAGATTTGATCTCAACGACTCTTTTTGGAATCCTTGATAATGTTCGTTGGAACCAAATAGTGCTATATATCAAGATCACTCCAACAGTTTTGTGTTTATGTAACGAGCGTGTCTGGAATTCAACGATGAGCATGTGCAAAGTGCCATGGCTATATTTCGTATGTTGAAAAAGCTCTTTATCGTACTCAGTAGTACGCAAACTACAAAACCTGCAAAAGGTAAAAACAATGAATCAAATTATCTAAATCTATAGACTTTTGTGTCATTCATATGCATATAATTAGTTAGCGTGGTAACGACTGATGTCATTCATTTAATCAATCGTAAACATATTTGGGTTGTTCCTTCAGCAAAGTATGCTGATTGATAAGGAATCCAAATAACGTAACCAAGATTACACGTTGATACAAAAATTGAAATCATATCATACATACAAGATGAATTACACACAACATAAATACGTAACTAGGCAAAAGATTCACGCCGAAAATGGTTATAAACTCCTGTTGGAGGAGTAGGTGCACCGTACCTAAAAAATAGCATTGATTAACATAACATTAACTCGAATTTCAGCAAAATATAATTACCTTATTTCCCTCCTTCAGACCTGGAATCCGGAACTCTAACTTCAAACTTCAAGAATTACAATATAGCTATCTTGTATTTGGACTGTATACATGTACTTTTTCGCAATTTTTTTACGACAGGTATTTAGCGATGTCTTTCAAACGCAATCTCTACTTATATACATGTATGCATGTAAGTACATACTTTGAGCCAGCTTCAATTCATTCATAAAGTTATAGAAAATCCATGGCCCATAGCACTTTAAAGTTGTAAAGGCAGTATGCCTTTGTCAACTGTGTCTAGGGCACAGTATTGGAAAACAAACCTCAACCCTCTCCTTCCACTGCCTTTAATCTCCTTAACCGAATTTAGGCACCAATTTCCATGCCTAAATGGTAAAGTCGTGCAATCAAGATGCCCGAGGACGCAGACATCGGTACTTGAAAGGAGTTGAGCACATGTTCTGACGCCAAAACGTTGTCATACTGATTTCATCAATACAATAATCTCATGACAAAGAAGGCACGGTTAACAGAATGGGTCTGATATGTATCTAGAATAAAGCACTCATCATGTAACAACGCAACAATAGTCTTGTTACGGATTCCTGTCCGTGTTGCTTGGCTCGATCTTTTGGATGACGACTCGAATCTCTCCTATCTCGGCTTTTTGTAGACACTCTCTTAAAAACGCATGGTCTGTAAATTCCTGGGACAGGTCTTTCTCCAGTGGTACGGACTGTTCGCTCTGTAAAAACAAAACAAAAAACACACGCAGTAATGATTTTTAAAAATCCAATCAGTTACAATAAAAACTGTGAAGTCAAGTTGTATACTAGAACACGGTATACTACATAGGGGATTGTCTGACTGTAGATATAGATGTTTAAAATTGCAATAAGCAGCTAGGTCATTAAAACAATTCGAAAATTCCGTACTGATGTTAAGTATTTTGAAAATTTATTTGAAGTATACGTTAACCTTTTTATACGTTATGTATACGTTAACCAGTTGAGTTAATCATGTGTATTCAATAAGAAGTGTAAATGTATGTATGTATTGACATCCACTATCACCTAAGCTGCCAGGGTTTGCGATGTATTTCATTGTCTGCAATTTCAATAAATCTAGAATCTAAAATCCATTTCACACATTGCGTGCTCAACACCCAAATACCATCCTCGGGCTCCAGATTTCACAGATAGCAACATTCATTGCCTGCGTGCCTACTGGGGAACCAATTTGAACCCTGGCCAAGTATGGACAGACAGAAAGATAAAAGCAATACCTCACTGTAAAACTCCGACTTTTGTGCCAGTAAAATTGCCAAGTAAGCATATAACGCTGTCTGCATATCAAACCTTATGGCCTAATTGAGGATTAGTTTGGAACAAATGAAAAAGTCACAAACTATCTAAATTGCTACTTACCTCCTTGACGGGATGCGTGTTCTGCCAGTAGATTTCACAAACTGCAACGACAACACCCACCGCCAGGCCACAAAACAGCAAATAGAACACGCCCTGTTGAGTTTAGAACATGAAACATTATACTCCTTACACAGTCTCTCTCCCCCCTCTCTTTCTCTCTGTCTGTCTGTCTCTCTCTCTCTCTCTATGTATCATATATATATACTATAAGAGAGAGAGAGAGACAGAGAGAAATTAACAGGCAGACAAAAAGATGTATACTAAATGGACTAAACTAAATGAGGGAGAGAGTCAATGTGCCGACCAACCAATCCATTACACAACACCAAAGTTGTGTACAACGTAACTTGTTTAGGTGTCAAGGTTAAAGCTTTATACATAATTATAAGTTTATTGCGCAACAATTGTACAAGGTAAAAAGCATGGCTTCTACTGATTCAGTTCTGTAAGGCTAATCTACTTATACAAAGGTAGTACTACATAGAAGGGGATGAATTTGGTCTTTTACAATAATTGGAGGGATTTCTAGTGTCTAGACATTATTTGATAAATTTCCTATGTATATCATACGAGGGAAGGAAATAACCTTCAGCTCCCCCAGCGTCAGACCGCTAGCATTGGCGCGGGGATCGGACCCGTCCAGCGAGCACTCCGACTTCGGCCACCACCGGTCCCGTAACGCGTTGATTCTGCCCAACTCTCGCAGCTGTAAGATGCTTCATGTGATAGAAAACAAAGGTGCAACATCTCATTAACACGTCCTGACAAGACTTAGAGTACATCATATTTAGAGTGGTAACATGTACATGTAACAATACGCAAATCATGGAACAGCCAAGATACGAGTTACGTATATGGTTGTGCAAGTATGAACGTATTGGCCTTGGTTGATCTACATCGTCGAAGTAAGATTTAGACTAGTAATAAATAAATATCTATCTCTTTAGTCTTACCCGATAGTTAGTTTCTCTGTCCAATGACTGCCGTTCCTTGTGGCGATCCCATAGCCTCCATAGACAAACGGCGCACCCACCATGCTCAACTGGCAGTCCGGGTCTTTCATGGCCTAGCAGTGGGAGAAAAATATTCTGTACGTATATGCCAAGCTACAATCTTTCAATGAATTCAAGAAAAGTTTGAAAGGGTCAAAATCAATTAGATCTATCGCACAACATTTTCATCTAGTATGTATCCATGTCTTTCTTTTCAAGACGACTAAAAAAGTTCTAGTCCCCTTAAACGTATTATAGCTGATTCTCTAAGAGGTCTCTAATTGAATAATGCAAATGGCCATTACAAACATGTTGGCTTCCCGCGCCAACATAGACCAAGATCTCAGCCACTTTAGATCACTACTAAGATACCATTCATAATGAACGTCTAAACTGCCATTTTCACTTATTGTAGTTAGAAATGGTGTCCAAAAGAATGAGTCCAGGAACTGAGCATCTGAATGTGCCTCTCTGCGGATACAACGTCGGATCATATTTGGGTTAAACTAAACCAAAACCAAAATCCAAACACCCTACCGGTACGCGACGCGACGCCTCTTATATAAGACTCATATCATGTCATATCGCATCATATATCATATATCACACCATTCTACACCATATCACGTACCATGATGCAGCTTTTCTATGAATTATGTAATTACCTCATACATGAAATGAGTGCCTTCCGTTATGAAGGCATATTCCCCTTGTCTTGCTCTGTCCATCCCTTCTTGTATGTTGCTGACGAAGCTTTCCTGTGGATTGGCCTCCATGCCGTACCAAAGTCTTTCATAGATAGAACTTGTGCCTAAGGAGGGGGAAACAGCTAAAGTTCAAAGCTAGCATAAATGGCTTGCGTCTACTGTGTCGCTCATACATGTAAAAAAAAAACTTTAGGTCTTTTAGTGTTTTAATTACAGCCCCCAATTAGAATATTTTAATCAGATGAAAAACAGTGTCGGCATAGGCGTCATCCATAACATGATTTCCCATAGTCTTATAAGGCATACTCGATATTTCATGGGATTAATAATGTTTGAGAATCACAGGATAAGGAGATATATTCATCTACAGCCTAGACATACAATCACAGCAGACGATTCCGTGACTCTCTGTCACCTGCCTCAAGACAAGAACTGCAGCTAGGTGTCGCTGCCAACATTGCGATCCCAAACGCAAATAATCTTCTTATACTCGAATATTCACCTTCCTGTGCTTTGAAGAAATCGTACAGCGACCCGCGGTTGACGATGCCGTACTTGACTTTGGTTTGCGAGGCGAGGTCGTCCAGAGAGGTGACGGGATGCTTGAGGCGTTTGACGGTGAGGAAAGCCGTGAGGTTGGCGGTGTAAGTGGACACGACAATCAGCACGAACAGCCACCAGAACCCTGCCATGATCCTTATAGATAGAGACCGCGGTGGGGGCTCTCCTCCTGTTGAGTGTTGGAAAAGTACAAAAAAATAGTCCTACGTTATCCGTAAGATCAAATGTATAGTCGTTGTTGTCCACAAATACACATACATACTCATGGCTAGTCAATGTTATACAGATGCCAATGCATGTTACCCATAATTAAGATGCAAAGCTATTCAACGATACCTATAACATACATATAATTAATGTTACCAACAATGTTACACAGGGTTATTCAATGTTCAACAAAATACAGATATGCCTATCTTATCAATCATTTTCATGAGATAGATATTGATTATCAAGGCTGATCCATGTTCCACATATGATGCACATGGCTAATCAATTTCGTTTATAACATACACTCGTCTAGTCAATTTTCCAATACGAAACACATCGCTAGCCGATGCTAATAATAAGATACACATGGTTAGTCAATGTTACCAATAAAACGCACTTCACATAGTTTGGGGTTTAAGCCTGGTGACCCGCAGGTCTTGTTCGGTCAGTTACGAGAAGCAACCTGAAACGTCTGACCAATTTAACAATCTGTGCGCGTGCTTAAGTCACTGTTCCAGCGTATCGATTAAACACTTGACTAAGCTGCTCTCTCACTACAATTGCGTCACTGCGGGGTTCAAAAGATACTAAAGGTAAAATAATAAAGATACTAAAGATATAAAAAGAATTTCAGAGATAAAAGAACGAATTTTCCTACCTTTTGTGTATTTTGTTGTCTTTTGAGTCATACGTTTACGTATTACGTAATATCTAGATTAGAAAATTAGAATTAGAGAATTAGAGAAAATAACAAAACAGTGACGCAGTGAACGAACCCTGCGGTGACGCAAGCTTGACGCAAGTGCAGTGAGAGTGCACTTTTACCTTTCCGCATCATGGACCAGTAGACGAACCAGAGGCTGTTCCTGAGGTTGAAGGCCCTGTCGTTGTCGGCATGTCTGTCCCCGGCGTTCATCTTCAGCCTGAGTCTGCTGGTCAGGAACAGCAGGATTCCCACCGTGAACATGCAGGTGATGATGCACAACCACACCTGGGGAGGGAAGAACAATTGTGATGGTAAAGTTTGATTGAAAAAACAATATCATCTACCTGCTCTTAAGTAGCCTTGCTCGAAACATGCTAGAAGTTGACAGAAAGATTTTTGTTTGCTTGTTTGTTTTATTAGGATCTCATTTATAGGCACATTAAAAAAACACAGCCTGTTCCTTTCCTCTGAGTTAACTCTCTACCCAGCTGACTGCCAGGTCTTTGAATCCATGACATCTCAACTTAGCTAGCAGGATATCGTGATTAACTATGTGGAAGGCTGCACTAAAGTAAAGCAGGACAGCTCCTACAATGATTCTTTTATCCTCTTCTGTCAGCCACGTAAGATATCCTTTGCACACAAACTAGACTAGTGTTTATTCTACCGAAGTTTCGGTGACCATCTGCCACCTTCCTCGGGGTCATTTTGACTTGCTTGCATCTAAACACCACAACTTTCATCACGCCATCTTGTTATGCTGTCAGACCATGAACATCATTCACGTCAAAATGTCGAGATCTTGATAACTGCAACTTGTAATTGCTGGCAATTTTGTAGCTTAATGTAGTGTGACTGTTTCACAAAGCATGGATGACCTTTGTGCAATTTTTGTAGTTTCATCAGGAACGTGTCCAATTAAGACACATACGTTAACATTATAGATAAATGACTCATAGATAAGACCGTGTTATTCCTTATCTATGTGCCAAATAGAAAAAAAAAACTCTTGTCACCTGCCAATGGAATGGATGGGTAAAAGCCAGGATGTGCCTGTCTTCCAGTGACGGTCTGCGCATGACCAGCACGTGACCATATTCCATAAAAGGATTGGTGAAGTCCACGACCTTCTCCCTCAGAGACGTGATGGACAGGGAGGATAAGGCCAGGTCAGCTTTCTACAGACACGTAACAAGGGTTAACATTGTGTTTCTATTGAAAATACGAGGTTACGTTTGGTATATATGTGTGAATGACACCTCTACTAGATCGCTAGGTTATAGATATAGATAAAGGTAGACATTAACACTATGTAGCTAGATAGATGGACAGATGAAAATGTCTATTTATCTATTGACAGATGTTTACATAAATAGATAGACAGATGATAGATTGATAGATGCAAAGAAAGGTAGATCTATATTATTAGATATAGATAAATGTAGATGGATCCACAAGGATTAATACAATGATATAAAGCTAAGAAATTTAGACAACAAAAACATACCTCATTAACAATCTGACCAATCACTCCGGTCCAGTTTCCGTCAGGAAGTCTGTTTCCTGCAGCATTACCCGGGGTTTCGTACAGCTCGTACCGGAAGTTTAGCAGGGAGGAGAGGTGATTCAACAGGTCCACACAGAAACCACTCCACTGGAACCCATCTGGACTCTCTAGCTTCACTATGAACGGAGATCTCTACAATAACGCAAGAAAAGGATGAGTCGGCTGTGAGAAATGAAACATTACATTGAGGATCATTGAAGAGCATTCAGCAGTCATAATTCACATTCTTTTGTTATGGAAAAATAGAAAAAAAACGTATGAAAGTACATAACATTTGCATAATTATTATGAAGTACATGTACAGATTTTTTAGTTACAGTAATTTACAGTTGCAGCATAAATATTTGGTTACAATCGTTTAAAAGTAGTGAGAAAATTCTTAACATATAATGTAAGTTAAAATGCAACATGTACATGTATAATTTCTATGAAAAATATGTACCTTACCTCAAAAACAGCCACCTTTAGAACCGGAGTGTCCATGGCTTTGGATGAACTGTGTCAGCCACGCACTGTGTATATCAACAAAACAGTTGGTAAGTATGTAGCCCGGATGTTATACCGGATGAGGTTCATAGACAATATACCAAGACGCTATTGCCAATGAAGGCTTGTATTTTGTCTGTTATTCGCTTACAATTTGCTGTAAGAAGTAACTTGCTTTCAGATTTAAAGTTTCGAATCCAAAGACGCCATACGGTCGTTTCCAAGTTACACCAAAGCCATTATGTTTATGTATCGTAAAACGGTGGGAAAATTACTTTCTGTTGGCTTGGTATATTGCACTTAAATTTCAAGAAACGCATATCCCAAAAGAGAAATAAGTTTTGCTTCAGACTAATCAAGCAATAACTCTTCCACAACGGTTGCAGGCTCAGCGTGAGGTTTATGTATGATAACAAAGTAATAAATATCAATCGTGCTAACAATACTATCCTCCCCATGTGCCATTTGGTATCGATTTAACATTATTGATGATAGCTGGTCTGCCGGCAGATAATCCTTAAAACTCCCTTGACGAAGTTTTGACATACAAATTATATGGAGTTGTTGCATTGGAAAGTCTGATTCATAGTTTTCTATTCCTTTTTAGTATTCAGCAGACACATTTTTGCAAACACCAACGACAGTTGTGATACACCAAGTTTATTACGCTTTCAAGAAGATTTAGAGGAAATAACTACATTTTCCATATAATAACAAAATTCTAGAAGAACGTGACGTGATTTTTAAACAAGCAATGTTTCGAAGAAATTTGAACATTCGCAAGCAATGGATATTCTATAACTCATACTGCTGCATTAACAGAAAAATAAAATTTGTATACAGGTGAATAGCAAGCAGGTACTCGTCTGATAGGATGGTTACGCAAATGTTATGGTTTCGTTAATGAATTATTGACCATACTGTAAACTTGTGGCGATGTATGATAGATGAACTAGGACATTATCGGGGAAATCCTCGAGGTTTAGGCTTGTCCAAAATAACCTGCTCGTCCCATTCCATTTGTATTTGCATGAGCTACGAGAAATAGCCCAGACTGAAGGAAGCCATGTCATTAACGTTACCCATTGCAATAGAACACCTGCTAACACTTGAATGATTCTCTCCTAGCTTCCTGTAGTAATCGTCTAAGGGATCAAGGGAACGATTCTCTTCTGGCGGAAAATACCTCCACATGGCGTCATGCTTAGCGGATGGAACGAGACAAATTTACCTGTAATTGGTCTCGCAGGCAATAAGAGCTTTGTTGGCAGTAAAATGTCTCGCTTCAGTGCTATGGTACTCAAAAGATAGTAAGAGCTTTACAAAGCAATGTAAGTGTCCCAAGATCCCTAGATAGCCTTAGCAGCAAAAGACAGATGTTATATTTGCATTATTACCAGTTACGTGTATATTAGGTTATATATATATATATATATATCAATTATTTCTTGGTGTGTACATGTTTATCAGTAAACGACCAGTGTATCGACATGGCTTGTGAAACGAAAATATTATGTGATTTTTGCTTTTTGATGATGGAATTCGAAATGATAAGGAAGGAAAACAAAATTTAGATGTATGGGGATATTGGGAGAAAATGAAGCATACTATGGTTTATGTATCAAATAAAAAGAATCCCAACTTCTGGGGACTTTTTGCTTTATAACTCAGGCTAAAACAATCATCATCACAATCTTGAATTATTGAGTATCATGATGTAGCCAAATGATTGATACTAAGGAAAATGATACATTTCGGGTGGAATGGAAGCATGTTCCTTTATTTCAAATTTCACAGGGAATGAAATTGCATAACCATGAAAGTACTGCAGCTCACACAGACCACGTAATTTGTCGTGACCATGAACTTTCTCCTTTCCATTTTCAAAGCTTTTGATTTTTTCTCGAGATCACCCGTTAGCTGACCGGATAGCATCATCAGTCATTGAAATGGGCAGGAATGACGTCATGGCCGGTTCTCTGCTGCGTTTGAGGTGGTACCAATTTCACGGTACAAGAGTTCTGTGCTCATATTGTTGGCATTTTCAGTCCTCTTCCCTGCAAGTCAATCTAAGTTTTTTTTTTTCATTGCATTCTTATAGAAGAACGGTGTAATGTTATTTATTAATGAAATCTACAAACGATAAGGGAAAGACCAATAAGAAAACAATTCAACCTTACATACATACATACATCAACCTTGATGACCTTAAATCTATTTCATTAACAAGTCCTTTCGTTAATGTAACCGAAAGAGCTAGATGTCAAATATGAAAGATTAGAAGCTATGGTCCCATCTTCACATGCAAATAGAACAAATTGTTCATACATGTTTCTAACATATCCGATGCCTTTATCTGATAGATACTAAAATGGCAAACTAAGTCCGTGATGAATCGTCACCGCCACCCGAACGACCAACCAGCCAACCACGCGCTTTCATGTTTATAAGCTATATCTATCTAAATGGTTATTTGTCTGTTTCAAGAGATCCTTTGTCGCTGAGATATAGTAGGCATCCTTCCATCTTTGCAGATGATGGTAGCACTCTGTCAAATAGGATATCAATTTCATGCTTCGTAAGGCTTAGGTCACAATTCGAAAAAGGGGCCCTGCCGGACAATTCACGGGCTGTTTTTTGGCACTTTCGGGCGTGACCCCTCCGTTACCCTGTGGGACACCTCGCGGCTGCCGGGGTATTTTGAGGCCCGGCCGGGACCCTGGTTCAATTTAAGTCTGAGCTAAAATGAACCAGGGACCCGCTCGTACAACCACCCCGCGACCTAATCGTGACAACACCGAGAGGGACCCCTCCGGTTGCCGGCAGTCTGTCGGAATAAATTCGTTACGTCAAAGACCAGGTTTACGGAATAAAAGTGTGTAATTCGTAACACCGGGTCAAATATGTGACGTCACAGATCACGTGAAAGGACAAAAGCCGTGAACTTACACGTATCACACAGTTCTCGTATTACAGTGGAGTTAAGTGCATAGCGCTATACCAAGGGAAAGGAGAAGACCAGGGGAAACAGCCCTTAGCCCACTAGGCAGGCGGAAGAATTCAGCAACAGAAACTTCTGCAGACAAGGGCTGAACAGAGGGGGATAGGACAACACACCACGCAACAGACCACATAATAGGCTGCATCACTGAGAAGCAGGACGAACAGATAGCCTCCTTCATAGAAAGCTTCTATGTTTTTTTACGATATTACAACCCCAGACTATAGAAACAAGCTGAAGAAAGATGTTTGGCTGAAGAAGGACGTTTCCTCTGCAATTGGCCGACGGAACGCCAAACTTGCAGTCATTCGGACCCATAAGCCATTTTTTTTCGTTTTACAAATATAAAAATATAGGCCTCAACAGTTTGGCAAGTCATCCGCCGACATTAAAAATTCCAATAACATGTTTATTTAGTTTAGTTTAGAAACGTAACAGTGCCGCACGTCAGTGCGAGTGCGAGGAAAAGTTGGCGAAAAAAACCGTGCCGCAGTGAACGGACCCCGACGTACCGCACCAGTACTCCAAGTTCAATGATGTACTACCTTAAGTGAATGCAGGCAATGCTTGTTTTTATACCCCTTAAAGAGTGCCCACCAGGAGCCTGCCTGGTTCCCTGCCGTTGTTCGCAGGGCATGCGGCAGGGACCCTACAACTGCCCCACCGGGCTGTGAGAGACAAACGTTACCCTGTCGGACCCCGCAGGGGTGACTACAGGACACCGTCAGAACATCTGACGGGTGTCTGCCGGAGACGAACCTAGGAAGGTGGAAATTTTTTAAAGAAAAATGACGGGGTGCCCGCCGGAACACTCCGGGACCCCCATGGGGCAGCGCGAAGGCAACGTTTGATTGTGACCACGACAGCCGGTAAACAGCCGGTGTCCGCCCGACTTCAGAGCCCGGCCGGGGCTACATCCCTGACGGGCACCGGGCTAATTGTGACCCTAGCCTAAGCCGTCGTCAAGATACTGTCAAGCTGATTTCTAAGAAAGCAGTATATTTTTGTCGATGACCCGATGTCTTATTTTTATTTCCTTTTGGACTATCTAAAGTGTGTCTTTTGCACATCCATTCATAGTTATTTTTTCAACAACACGCTGTTCAGCTAATTTGCTCAGTGTTACTACGTATACCGAAATGTTGTGGATGCAGCCTGAAACGTCTAACGTCTGGCATTTTCCAAAATACGTCCCGATTGCTTGCTGTTTTTCATAGGGTCTTTTATTTTCCTTGATGGTACGTGAGGCTCTCTGGGTCAGGAATCTATCATCATCCATCCGTTCCCATCATCTTATTTCCTCAGAGCATTGAAACGTATCCTCGCCGCCGAATGAGCTATCTAAAAGTGGGTCATACCCTACAGTTGCTATACAACCCTGCATTAGAATTATCTACGCACCAGATAAAACATCTATTCATGGTCGGAAAACCACCAATCTACATCGCAAGAGAAATGCAAAGGCACATTTAAAAAGGTATTCCTGCATTGCTTGATACGAGTATCGGGTTAAGACATTATATAAACTGAACAGTAATGTGCTGAGTCATTTTTCACAAACAATTCTGCAAACGATACAAACCATACCTACGCTATGAAAATGAACTCGATATCAAATGTGCAAGCATAACACTTGTCCGTATTGAAAGATATCAAATATAATATGATATGATATGATTCTTTATATATACAAAATTAATTCCAATTTCCAATTTGATACAAATTTAGTTACAAAATAGGAAACTTGTCAGAATTGCAAGATATAAAAAATTATGGTTCTATAAGTTAATTCCAAAACAGGAATTCGAAAGGTCACACACAGGGGGGCTCAAAGTAAAACTTCGTCGTCCCAATTCCTACTCATGTATTGTCATTACAATCCATTCGAATTCAGTGGTGCAAACTTTATGACTTCAAATACTTGGAATGCGAACAGGCAGACAGACACCCCAATAGCAATACCTCAATTTGTATGAAGGTATCAATACTCAGCAGATACTGGACTAGTCGACTAGTCAGAATCCTTGATTAAAGCATGGGGCGTAAGAAGACGAGAAAGAACAAATGAGATAATTGCAAAATCAATGATCCAATGAACACCCCTTATTAACCTTTAGCCTATTCACGGCTTTAATGAATCCGTGATATAGTTACTGGCCAACAGATGGGATCAATGATTTGTTTAGAGGAATTTTAGCCCTTTGGGAAGCTACTGGGTGATTATATCATTACTCATGGATGTGGCGAAGGCCTGATTGTGTGATTCAATTTTGGACCGCATGCAATGTTTGCACTTTCGGCCTAATGCATAACACTTCAGTGGGGATGTGAATTGTACATGTAGCTACCTTCATGAAAGGTTTTGGACCAGGTATGATTTGTGCGTCTGATTTATTTCTTCTCCTAGTGAAGGACGTGAAAACATGTTACCAGAACAGCCCATAGACTCTAGACTGCCTAACACCCGACCATAATTCGCTAGTAGGCCTACCTCAACTAGTAGTAGGCTTGAATAAATGCTTTCCAAATGTGGTCGTATAATGGTACAGTCTCGTGCATGTAGGGTTAGTATGGTAACCAAATCATCGGGAGCAAAGCATAGGGCTAGGAATGTCGGTAAGAGGGGTGTTGTGGGGCGTAGGGGTGTGGGAACATGGGGGTGTAACAATCTGACCTTGTCGTTACTTGAGAGCTGCGCTGTTGAAATTTCTTTCCTCAGGTAAAAGTGTGTAGACGTCGAAGCTATGGCCACTACTAGGCGAGACCCCGGGTACTGTGATGTCTCGTGATTTCGACTGGAAATATATAAATAGAAAGCATGCAATGCTTTCATAACGGTCCCGTTATGTATAAACGTGTTACTGAATCCACCATCACACACGGCAAACGATGACCTCCAGACCATGTTTGGAAGTCAGTTGTGATGAGAAGCGTCATCCGTGACCTTACGTCGTCACATTTAGGTCTATAAACGTGCCTTTGCTGCATGTTTATGTCATAGCAAGGATACAGCCATGTCACCGGGGTATGCCATTTGTGACATACTTCAACGCTTTATGACATAAGTACGCTTTTGAATGACCTATTTTCCATAGCGGAATATCAATAACACGTTTGACCCACATACATGTACACAGCCAGTTATGTCAATCATCATAGGGGCGGGTACAGTGGTTTATATAGCTTGCTATGGTCTTTCTTAGTCCATAAAAATTAAGATATTGTTGAGGTTATGGTGCATGGGTCTATGTGTCTGTGTTTGTGTACATTCGAAGTCAACATAGCTTATATAGAAACCTCTGAAGGGATATTTTGTACAAGGGTAGGTGCAGGGAAAAGAGGTCAAGGTCATTTTTTGCCTCCTGGTGTATGAGCATGTACTTCTCAGTAGAATTCCCGTTTTGCCTGTATCTTGTGCCCTGGACATGTACACTCAATTGGTGTACCCAAGTATGGGTAATGTTAATACTCGTTTAACTGAGACTTTTCCTGCAGTTTGAAGGTGGAACTGACCCCGGAGTTGCCGAAACACATAAAATCCCAGATATCTAAAAACATATCTAAATTCAGCATAACGCTCACCAATCAAAATGGAAATTATAGAAAACTTAGAAAAACTAACTTTGTCCAGTATACAATGGAAATGTGCAAAATACCAACCTCGTAATCAAACCATCGGGAGTTCACCGCTATGTCTACGGGAGTGTGGGAGCAGACCATCCGCCCAGTTCAACAGCACTCGCCGGGGAATGTTTACGGGGTTGGTTAAAGTTTCAGTGCCAGCTGAAAATACATGCTAACAGAAACAGGCTTTTGATCAGCAGATTGGGATGACTAAAGCGCCCCTACGCCGACGGGATGATAATGGTAACCAGGCTACCAAATTACTGAAATATTTGTAGATATTGCATAATTTTCCTATATACAGCATCTTTCATTCATAAACCGTCAGCTATATCCTTGCACAAGCTTTTAAGCTTGTACAAGACTATTATAACAGATTACTTCTGAATCGATTTTTGCAGTGCATTTCCGAATGTAATCTGAAGCAACCCAAATTCAAGGTCAAAGCAGGAACAAATTGGTTTCTATCTCATCCATTATAGCTTTTAAAAGATCATTTCCATTCTTCAACCATGTTAAAGCAGATTTGTACTAGCTTGGCGTTCAACACTGCCTCTCTCGCTGGATTTTCAGCGGCTCTGTTAAATTTTATTTACTTTCAAGTACACCAACGAGGTTCAGACCCAAGGCGTGTATTTTGAAGTGCCATTCGAAAATATCGAAATGATTTTCTTGCCCCACCAGTAGATCTTCCCTAAAACGTATTTTTCTAAAGGGATTTTCACAATACTATATACTGAAATTGCAAACTAGAAATTCTGTACTCAGTCCGCCTGTCTACATCGGTTACAGGACGTTTCGCCACATTGTCAGTTCGCTTTAGTATGTTTCGTCACATAGCAAGTTGTTTCGTCATGGACCCAAGTAAAATGTAAAGTTTTCAACATAGATCAAAATGTAGGAACTAGGAAATGTTGACATATGACTTAATCGTACTGAACCGTACTGAAACGGTTGAACCAAATGAATTATTCGTGGTAGCGTATGCTTATCTCACAGTGCCAGTAGTCTTAGGCATTCATCTTTGCCACTCAAAGAACCCACAGACCTGTCCAAAACTACTCAAGAGAACCAGAAAACGTGATGGCAGCTATACAAAGCTGCTACGTGCTGCCCTAAATGTCTGCTGTAAAAATTATCCCATAAAGGAACTGCTTTATGAGGCCCCCATCACTGAAGTCATATTTGAGAAAAGGATAACGTTACGTTTCGCTGAACATTCCTGGATGAGCAAATGAATTTACTTCTGTGGGCACCAAAGTCAGGCCTGGGTGACTGCCAAGCTGGGCTATGTGGGATAGAAAGGGCTGGAGGACAAAGGCATTGAGGCCTCCATTACTAGTGAACATTTGAAAGAAGGATACGTTTCGCTGGACATGGAGCGAAGGGAATGTCATCAGTAATGTACTTCTGTGGGCACCAAAGTATGGCCATACAAACATATCAGCCTATTTGACGATCTGCCAAACTGAGCTATATGAGATAGAAAGGGCTGGAGGACAAAGGCAGTGAGCACTTAAAGTTTTGACCACCAAATGATGATGATGGGGATATCTATCGCATATCGCATAAGACTCTGGGCCCCATTTTCCCCGTTTGAAATTTTCTACTGAATATGACTGAAGCAAAACGACTTTCTCCAACCGTTAAAATCCAACCCGAAGGCAGATGTATTACGTTCCGTTAGGTTGAGCCAGGTTTATGTTCAGTGGAATGGATTTGACGTGCTGACATTCAAGCCGCCGGTACGAGATAAAATGTTCATGTTCACGTACGGAATAGATTAGATTACTATTCCTTCGGCGAAAGAAATACCATGCACATACGTCTTGCGGCAAGTTCTTCTTCTTTCATTGCATTAAAAAGCAGTATCAAGATGTTCATTCTGTTTCTTTAATATTATATAATTGTACAAGTTCATAAAAACATGTAGATGATTAGAACTGGTAATTTTGGCAGAACAAGAGGGAGCCTAATGGTATGAATGTTATGAAAATCATATTTTTTTCTTAGCTTTGCCATCTGGCCTCTTACATATATACACATCAATGACCCAGCATCATCATCACCATTACAATCAAGGCACGTTTAACGTACTTCCATCACTGCACATTTATGTTGTACATGAGAGCCAAAGCCAAGTTTTATTGCCAGCTATGAAAAAGGTCACACTCGGGTGCTCCACCATCTTCATCAGTCCAGATCCCTCTATCTGGATAAATGCCAACAAGAGTCATTGCCCTTTACGCCAAAATTTCATCAAAACTCAGTCACTCAACCAACTGGATATGATTTGGGAAACGGTTTTGACCGTTTCCAAAATTGCATATCCAGTTTGATGCCTTGAGTAACTGCTTTTTGCGTATCTTATTACCTGGATGTCTATCCTTCATCGACGTGTCATTTCATATTTTGGCACATAAATGTGTACAGTACAGCCCAGGCAACACCAAGTCTCTCTATCTGTGCAAAATGCAGCAATTCTCGCGGGCTGTTACTGCCATCGCGCTAGGAAGTCTGCATATAGAAACAAACGGACTCCAAATATAACAACATGCCATTTCAGTGGTCTGGACTGTAAACCGACGTATCCGTGTCTGTAAGCGAAATCATATTACAACACATTTTAACATTTTAAACATGTGTTGCGGTCAGTGGGCTATATATTAATTATTAACTACCACAATGGGCTTGATCCCTGAATACAACGTACAGTAATGGATGGAACATGTACCTCGTTTGCCGCATGCGGTGATCAAAGGCGTAACTACTCTCTATCCTTTGTAATCGGAAAGCACCACAGCAAAACATAAATTTATCATCATTTAGGGAAGTATTGGCAGCTGAAAACATTTTTTGGTAATCCATCATTTCAATGAATTTGACCGGAAACTGTCAAAGCTTGTCCTGAACGGCTTCGTGATGAAATTATATTTTATTTTTCCGAAGTTTGATATTCTCACTGAATGACTTTGCACTGCAGATATGGGTGGACTCCTCTTGTAATTGCCCAGAGGATGGCGACAGATTGTCGAAACGTCTATTCACTTATTGTTGGATGCTGCGCCTGATATGGTTCTGATAAGCTGATCAACAGCACCGCACCTGGCATAGGTGAATGCATTTTTTCCATCATACTTTCAAGTGAATAGAATCGAGTGAGTATGCAGCGTTGAAAGCAGTTTATATGCATCATTGCAGCTAAATCTCTGACAGCCGCAATACAGCTCTCCTCTCAGATGTGGAGATTTCTTTGCTTTAAATGGCCAGAGGTTTGTTGCAGTGCGGTGTATGTGCACCGATAATAGCGGAACCGTATTTTACCCGTGGCATTTACTTTGTCTCACACGCGTCATCCTGGCTAATGAAAAGTCTCTTGTTCAAAATGTTTGCAGTGCAGGCACGTGCTTGCTAATACATGATTTATCAGATTCTAACGGCCATGACCTAGATACGTCCAGCAGGGATACAAAGTTGTTTCGTTGTGAGGGCCTAAATTAAGGGCAATATATTTTAACAGCAGGAGAAATTTTTCCCAGAGAAACAGCTATCCCTTAAGTATCTAGCCTCCATTGCAGTCTTCGAACGGGGCTGTTTTTTTGTGGGGGGGGGGGGGGGCTGATTTGTTCGCTATTTTCAACGTTGGCTAGGCTCTCTTGTACCGGGAAAGGGAGTTTGCCGACGGAGGGAGTTTGTTGAGGAAGGAAGTTTGCTGTGAAAGCGAGTTTCGCCCAGTCTAGACCTGGCAGAAGAGAACCTAGCCAACGTTGACAATCGCGAACCAACCCCCCACCAGCCCTTAATTAAAAACCAGGCCCGTTCGAAGACTGCAACGGAGACTACTAAGTATCACCCTTTGATTAGGCTAAGGTATATGTCAACCGGGGTCGGCTCTGCAATGATAACGGATTGGTTTTAACGCCACGGCTTAAGGCCATTAGGTCAGGCTTATTCCATTATATGGATGACATGACACGAGCACCCGAAGACTCTGGCGACGATGTGTTCGACGATGAGCAAAGAAATTGGGGCTTTGTAATAAGATCTAAGTGGTGAGAAATGTTGAACAAACGACTGAACACACAGAGTATTATTCTATATACATGTACTATATAGAATAGTATACTATGTACATTCTATGTACAATTTTTTGCAACATTTTCTATGAAAAAAGTAGGAGACTTGATAAAGACGTGAGTCGTATAATCATGTTTGTGTGGTCTTATCAATAGCAGTCTTTTTTCAACTTAAAATGTTATACTAATCTGTATAACATAGTGATGGTAAGTAATAGTCCCCTTTCGATATTTCATATATAAGTGCCAAACGGAGCCCCCCATCTATCTTATCTTCCAGACCAGAGTCTTCACGAACCTCAAGGGTAAAGGCTTAACGGCATGTCTGGACTAAGATGAAGTTATTGAACTTCAACGTACGTACAGCAATAGTGCCCTCTCGCACAGGGCTGATCCCGCAGCAACACAAATGCATTACGATATCAACCCTGCCATTCCAGTCTCAGCCAACTGTCGGCGAGTCAGAGAAATTCCTTCGTGTTGGCAAAAGGCACCATAAGAGATTAATATCCAACAGCACGATGGCATTAAGTTTCACAGTTCTATCAGTCCAGTCTTGTTTATCAGGTACCAAATCGGCAGAGGCATCGTTATTGTCTTGTTATTGGCATACAAGCTCCTTCATAAGCAAGACGCATACCATACTAATACTACTTCATTTATATGAATTGTAGGGTTGACATCGTAAGCATTTGCGTGGGAAGGTGAGCCATGGTAGTGCTTGTCGTAGTTTACAGTATCAATCAACTGGGATGGCTGTTCGAGTAACACTGATTATAGTGGAATAAGCATATATCGTTCACACGACTAGATTAGCTCATCCTTTTAGGAAGCTTAAAGGCCATGTCATTAGTCAATACCATATCTGTACGTAAGTGATTGAAATGATAACCATTAGATTACCATTTCTTTGCAAGTCGCGATCAAATATTTTTACTTAAAATTCATCTAGGAAGATCGATTACTTCCATGCAATATCAAACCTTAAAGTATGGTCACCAGGTTCATATATTGTCCCCTGTTATGTAAATCCCCCTACAATTGTGGAAAATCTAAAAAAAAGCAATGCATATTTTAACCGTTTACGATATGTCAATGGTAAACCCACAATTACGATATTGAGGTTCCGAGATTGGTGATTATTGTAGCCATGTAGATATTTTTGTACATCTTAGAATTCTATCCTTGCCCCTACCAAGGGATACACCATGCTAGACAGTACTGTGAACTCCTTATATACAAGATTACATCGAAACTTGGATATTGTGCTTTCTATCATTTTGAAGAAAGCAGCTATACATACTGTTTAAATAGCATATCCCGTGCAAGAAAATATAACATGGCACACAATCCGCGAAAAGATTAACAATATTTCACTACACATTGCATAATCTTACCTTAATTCTTGATATGTCTCAACAAATGCTGCAAAATCGGCGGAAGTAGCAATTTTAGCAGGCCATAGTTACGAGCCAACGGTACTGGGGAGGGCCCAAATGTTCCTGTAGGTAATCACAGTCAGTACTGCCAGCTATGGATGGTAAACTGACGACCCCACAGTTCCATGGATTGCAGAGGAGGTGGTTTGTCGTCTGCCGAAGGGTCTTCAATCATAGTACGCTGGAGTAAGTGACAACCTCATACATACACAACTATGGTGGTCCCCCGTGGTACTAGGTGCTCCTCAGACAACCGTAAATGATTCAGAGTCTGATATTGATTAACTGCGGTCAGAGCGCTGTCAGCGTGGCCAGGCCGCATGGCTCCCCACTGTTATATTTACGTATGGCACAGTCTGCATTCTGTTGTCAGTCTGCTGTGTTTGTTCAGGTTTCTAAAAAAAATCTCCTGTTTGTATTTCCTTCTCCCGATTGGTGGATCGGGAAGTCAAAACAAGTGCGCATGACGTTATTGATAAAAATAAATAATATTGTGATTGTAATTTTTATTACGGAATTAATTTGAAAAATCATTTCTATTGGATGATGTTTACTTTTTGACCCTATTATTTATTTTCCTTTATAACATATTTATACATAATGTATTAAACTACTCAGCCTTTAGGCTGCGATGTTTTACAGATAAATCATTCTCATCTATTCTCATCTATTTTTAACCTTAAACAGTATAACTTCAGATGGTCTACCATGTTTGATTCTAACTGTGCTAATGTTGTCGATTTTTAAACGATGGTGACGACTGGAAACGCGTAGGCTTCTGATGTATTTCAACGGCATTTAAATCGGTGCTAACTGCTGTCCATATTTTATTTAGTGATAAAATCTTGACCTGGGACCCCGCCTACTGGAAAAGATTGGAATTACACCAAATTGTGCGCCAAAAAGTAATTTTATTTGTTAAGATAAGCACATCCTGTCAAATATAATATAACATGCCAAAAAGCATGAGAGACGCAATTTGAAAATGATACTCTATTTATCGTATTGTTCATACTATATTTGAATTAGCACTACATAATGACTTTACCCCGTGTTCGCTATACTAAATATGTAAAATGCCAGTTTTGACACTATGTGATTTTTGGCGGATATTTGTTGTTCCGTCAAGGAAATGCAGTACAGTTTAATCGTTGACTAAACAAATTTGATAAAAACGAGAATTTGATAAGATCCGATTAACGAAACAATCACACAAAGAAGCACCGAAAGAACAATTAAACGCATCCTTTGATATTCAATTCAGAGGAATTAATATGATAGTCAAGAGAATTGTTAAAGACCACGTGAAAGCAAAATCGTCATATCCTTTGAGCTGTGTACCTGCCACCGCATCAAATCTGAACAGTTTGTAATGATGATGTCATATTTATGTCAGATCAGTCCCTAAGTGATATGTTTTTGTATAACCTGCAATTCTGCCATTGTCATACCGTTATCTATCCTCCACTAGGCATTCCGGGAGCGGAGATTGCAGACTTCGGCAAAAAAAATCGGGAAATTAGCCAGGGTAGTCAGTCCATGCTAAGGTTAATGTTTTCTCTCCGATCGGCCAACTCCTCTGGTAGCAAACCCCCCCCCCCCCCCCCCGACAAATTATCTTCCCAAAATAGACAGCGTGGTCAGTCTGGTGGAGACTAACCGTCATCCATCTAGAGACACCGCGGTGCATCATGATGAAACATTGTATGTTGTCACATCTTCAATTTATAGAAACACAATTATACAACGCAAAAATCTGCTTGTGAATTCATAAATATGTTCTCTTTCATTTTCACATACAATATAACAATGCACATAATGCCTTCAATATGAATCATTGAGTTTCCATTGAAATAAACTATGTGATATAATGCTCAACTTAAACAATGTAACTTCTACTTATTGATTTTCCGTGCCCGTGTCTGCACTACAGGAACAAATTGCTCTCTTCCACTGACGGGTGAAGGTCGACCCCAGCAATGTCAATTAATCCCCAACTGTAAAAGATCACCGATTATCTATTCCTTCTGTCGACTGAAGCTCGATAAACGCAGCATTACGCTATATCAAGCATATCTTTGATTGTTTTGCTTCTTTGTCCGCTTTACAAATTCGTTTTCGCAACCTGGATATTAAAGTAGGATACTTAATAATGCAGGCAGATGTCATCTGTATATAATTATGATAGTGTGGTCTTTCTTATCAACAGCAGTCTTCCTTTAACTTTAAACGAGGAGGGGGTTTGTTTAAAGGACTACAGCTTGGTAGCCGCCATGCTAGATAGAGATGCCTGGTCGGACTTTGTTAATGGCACCTCATATGAAGATTAACTGAGCACGTTATACTAATCTGTATACCATAATGACGCTAAGTAATAGTTCAATACTACAAAGTGGTAAACGGAGAACAACCCCCCCCCCCCCCCCATTTCTTTCACCTTCCAGACCAGTGTCTTCCCAGATCCCTAGGGTGAAGGCTAGAGCATGTCTGGACTAAGATGAAGTTATTGGACTTCAGCGTACGTACAGCCATGGCATCCTCCCACGCAGGGCAGATCTCAGCAACACAAATGCAGAAGCTCGATGAATGCAGCCTTACGTAACCCGGCTTAATCTGGCCTCCGCCGGTCAGAACCGGTGGAGCTTGGAATCGATGGATAACATCTCGAAGTCAACAGAAACGTAAACATCCTATTCCTGTTAGTTTATGCTACGTGTAAGGTTGACCATTTATCCTCAGCAGACTAAGAACTGTTTGCTACCATGGTGTTCAAGGTGCGATGACCACTGGTCTATAATAAGTTTCCAAAAATCCTATATCCCTATTGGACTGATTTTCACACTGATAAGAGGCATTGAGCAAGGTGATAGTTTTTTCTCGAGTTTGAGGTGAACGGCCAGAAGGTATTAGGAAGAGGCCAAATCAGTTCCTTACAGCGAGGAGAGATTATTTAGATTTATTGAATTTGCAGACAATGCCATATATATGGCTAAATCAGGTAGCTTAGCTGATATCGGGTGCCAACACATATGTACGTTTATACATCTCATAGAATACACATAACTAACTCAACTTAACGCATACTTCAACAATTCTCCAACCTTCTTTTGTAGCAAATAAGTTAGACTTGATATATAGGCTTGTTTAGCACAAGCTAAAGCCTTACTCGCTTGAACATCTTTATCATCAACTACACGGTGTACGGCCCTTTTGGCACGTAAAATCAAAATCTCATGACATATTGGTCAAATAAAATACGATTTTGTATGTATGTGTAAATGCACTTCCCAGCGTATATGTAATTATAAATGATTATTTGCTGACGATGAAATAGGTATACAATGCAGCATATATAAACGCTAACACAGGGAATTGCTGTACATTTATTGCTATGTATTTATTGCATAATCTTGATTGTACCAGATGAGAACATAGTTATTGCAATTCTATAATACTTCCCATATCAGAATAGAATTGATAACATCATCAGCCCTTTAATTATGATATGTGTTTGCGAACATTGTTCATGCCATACAATAAGAATAAAACTTTATCTAAGGCTGTATCCTTATATAAATGTCTTATGGTGAGTCTGGAAAGTCCTTAGTATGCACGCTGCTTTCGTTGTCCCTCGTGGCCGCATGTGTCGATGGGGACATGTGAAAACATTTGTATCGAGCAGGCATACAACGCTTTTAAATGGCCTCCTATGCAGCTAGCTGCCATCGCATTTATTATTGGGCTACACTGATACGCCATTTTCAACATTGAATTCTTTCATGCCGAGAGATGATGTCCACGGCGCCCCCTGTATTAGGCAATCAATGTTTAAAATTGCGAACGAGCCCATTCCCCCATAAAACTGGTAGTCATATCATTGTCGTCGTAACTGTATTCTAGGACATCATCAGAACTGGGTCTTCCTACTCCACCACTCAGAAACTACACGATAAAATCAAAACCAGGGCCTGCGGCTACACCCTTGTGGAATCGGTCATCAGCTTCCCGTTGTCATGGTAACTCTATGGGTTAAGACATGTGTGTCACAATATCAGCTTGTAGGCTCCACTTGGTCTTTCAGGTAGATTCTGGAATGATTCACGTGTACAAACGGCGACGTTAGTTCAATGCCCATAGGGTACCTCCAATGGCAATGTCTCTTCAAAGTTTCTCCATCATCTCGAGATAATCAATTTTCCATCCAGCCTTGCATTCCTCTGATAGTATGTCCTTTTGGTATCCCATCGTTTGATCGTACTACTAATGACGTAGGTAAGTTTTCTCCTAAGATATGTAATATCTATGTTACTTACGTTGTTTACAGCGTAGGATCAACGTTTTTACGTATAAATTTAGATTCGTTACAAAATCCGTTAACAGTTGATAAGCTACCAGAGATCACTGGGTTAGATATGTAATATATATGGCCTCCTTCGGTCAATAATGACCAACACCAACTGTGGCTAAAGATATGTGTAAATGTTCGTGATACCACCCTTACCAGTATAAGATGGTAATGATATCTGTTATTTCGCTGTAGGCAATACTTTACAAGCTGTAGTCCTGTTTATGTTACCAGGCACCGAATAAAATTAAAACAAGTCCATGCTCACTGTGGTCTTCACTGTAGTTTGGCGCTGTGCCACATGCTGCAAATAGACCTAACCATCTCTGTCGCCGTGCAGTGAAGGCACGAATTCCTGAAGGATTTCATTCTAGGTATCTGTACGTCGTTGGGACGTGTACTTTTTACATTGTGCATTTGTGCATCAGTTGTCCGTTTTCTGATGGCTTTATCTCTGAATAGTGATACGAATTTCTCCTTGTTCCGCCAGTTGAAGACACTCCCTGAGAATAGCGTGATCCTTGGGCTGTTGAGGCCGTTTGTTGTGATCATTCACGTCTGGGCTCTGTAAAAATCACAGAGATATAAATTAGCAAAATGTAGAACGTTAACATAATAATTTAATTGTTCACCTAAGTTTTCTAAGTGCCGGCATGCCATCATGTAGAGTATCTTTCAAACGGTTGTCAGCATTTTACGTAGACAGTACATGATATAAAAAAACACCAGTAATAAGTATTACGTTTTGTATATTTGTGATAGAGGATTGATAAATACTATAACTTTAAAATCAGCAGAAGGCAAGCGTTATTTCACCTCTCAATTTTACAGGAAACGGGTCACTAGTGTTTTGCAGCGAGCGCAAAATTCTCACTTGCTCTGTCATATACTACCATTATTATCATTACTAAATCAACTTGAAGAAACCATGCATTATAGAGGACTTTGGAAAATTCGTCTTCCACTCGGTCAAAAAAGTTAGGTCAAGCACAACAAAAATATTTCAGAGTGTATTTTAACATCAATTTTAGGTCTTTATATCATTTTCATTATTCTTAAATGTACATGTCTTCTTGTACTTGCAATTAGCTCTCAAACTTGTGTTTGCAACAAACCTCTCCTTAAATTAAGTTATGAACACACTGTACGCGTACCTTAAGGCTTTCAGGGTCGCTGCTAACCTTTTTGATGCGATGGTTTCTGTGCCAGGAGATTTCAGCAACGGCTACCATCAGTCCAATCACCAAGCCAGAGAACAGAAGGTAGAAAACACCCTGTGGGGAGATGAAAATTCATCATCATCATCATCATCGTCCACTGTGTTCTGTCTCTACAGTCTTTGAAGAGTCCTGTAGATGCATTCAGTCTTTGCTTACAGATTTAAATTACCTGTATGTATTTCATGTCTGTCTGTAAGTATCATATTAACTAAACGCTTTTGAGTAATTGAAAACTAGTCAATTTTTTTCAAACGTCATTAAATTTGCTTGCATTTATGTTTAGCCAATGAGGGCTATATTCTATTTGACTAAAAGATCCTAATTCATTCCTGAATTCCTCTCAGCGGACTGCAAATGTAAATGATTAGCATAAGTGCGGTCCAAAACGTAATGTTTTGTAATAAGTACAAGAATGTCTGTCACCTTCTTCAGGGCAATTCTGATCAGTACAATGTTGACCTGTCAGAATTGCCCTGAAGGTGACAGACGGTCAGCGAAACGTCGGTTAGAATAAAGCAATGGCTATGTGAAAAGACTCTCTTCATTTAGTGACGTACCAACTTGATGAAACTATTCACGAATGACTATTGTCACTACTCGTAGGACCGTACTTAGACGTAAATTATTGACGTTTTGCGATCGCATCATTACATGCGACAGGACAGCTGCAGTGTGGAATAGAACGAGTCAGAATTGCTATGAGGAACGTTAGCTGTTGATTGTACGTAGTTAGTAGCTGATTGTGAATGAAGGACCTTGTTATCGATAAACCAAATCGAGGATACATCCTGATTTACAACAATAAACGTTGCAACAATTTAGATTTAGATTTATTGAAATTGCAGACAATGCATTAAATGGCAAACCCAGGCAGCGTAGCGCTGATATTGGGTGCCAACATATAGTTACATAGTATTTACACTTCTCATGGAATACACATAATCGATTCAAATGGTTAACGTATACTTCAAGTAAAACAACAAGATTAAGCATTAAGACAGCCTTCTTGAGTAGAAAGTTAAACTTTATATATATATATATACATATGTATAGGTTTTAAAATTGGAGTCAGAGGTCTAGTCTCTGTACTATTCCAATCTTTAACTATTAAGTTAAAGATTGGAATCAACAGTAGATTGATCTGAGTGGTTTATCTGGAAGACCCGTTGTGTGGAGGAAATGTAGGTTTCAAGTTACAGAACACAGACCTGAAAGTCCTGCAGGGTTAGCCCACTGGCTTCCATGCTGCTCTCGGAACCGTCCAGCGAGCACCCAGCAGCCGGCCACCAGCGGTCTTTCAGTGCGTTAATCCTCCCCATCTCCCGTAATTGTAGAATTCTGCTCCCAAAACGACAGGAAGAAGACCACGGTACATCCAGTTCAAAAGATACAATATAACAAAGTTCTGCTGCAGTACCAAGGTCACATACTAGGGGGGGGGCTTTTACCTTTTTCTTTCCAACACCTACCCACATACCAAATATCATCGTAATCCATCCAGAGGTTCTTGAGTTATTCTGACTACAAAAATCCGAAAAACACAAACAGACAGACACACCCAAAACCATATCTCCATTTTCATATATATAATTAAAGGTATTGACCGTGGCATCATACCAACATGCTACTATAGCTAGTTTCCATAAATCAGTTAACAGTTTCAGCAAATACATAAATCGATGTATAAGGTATACAAATGTTTAATGACTAAATTCAGCTAATCAACCAAACCAAATGTCTGTAGAGGTGTCTCTATGTATTAAAGGACAATGTGAATGGTATATAACACATTTTGGCTTACCCTACTGATAGTTTCTTTGCCCAATGGCTGCCATTTCTTGTCGCTATTCCGTAGCCCCCAAATAAAAACGGTGCACCAACCATTGTCAGCGCACAATCAGGATCTTTCATGGCCTGGTGAGGGGAAAAGACAAACATTTTATGCAAAATGCACAAATGTAGAATCAATGCACATAATAAATCCATAAGATATTTTTGCACAATGATTACATTTACGCCCATTAACACACACCGTATGAAATGTAACATATGCGTAATAACTTTGCAGACAAATATGTAGTATTGTAAATTGTATTTTTTACTAAGCTTCCGATGAGAATTAGTCCTTTTTAACGAAGTCCGACATTTTGAAATCGATTGCAGCAATTAGCAATCCCTATCTTTGTACACATTTTTCTTCTTAACCTTAGATATCTATTAACAGACGTCCATGCTAGCAACCGTCATCTGTGCAACTTTACCATTCATCTCTTATTTGTTTTTATTTATTCTAGAATATATTTATTGCTTCAGTCATATCATAAGTAGATTGATATCCTCACCTCATAAACGAAATACGTCCCATCCACGATGAAGGCATATCCGCCTTTCTTGGCTCGCTTCATCCCCTCCTCTAATGTGCTGACGAAGCTGTCGTCTGGTTTAGCTGTCATGCCATGCCACAGTCTCTCGTAGGTTGAACTCGTCCCTTACAGAATAAGATTTATAGAAAATTCGAGGTAAGCACTCGTGTTAAATGACAGTTATAAACTTCGACAAAGATTCGAATAAAATACTTGATATTTTACAGGATATCAAGTTATATCACGTACTAGTAATAGCAGCATTTGGCTGTTTAATGCACCATGCCATGACAGTTGAATACCCTGTTGTCAGTAAACACTTATATATATATATATATATATATATTACTGAGTAAAAGATCTAGATAGTGTAACACTTTTTCAATTATGTGACTTGACCCTCATACTTTAACCTTCACCAACAATCAATCTACATCAGGGCTTTGCAAACGCCTCTTAGATGGGAGACGGGGGACGCTATAGGCGTTCTGCAGGTTAAAATGCAGAGTCTTATGCCCAATCTGCAAACCTAATGTAGGTGATGTACATCACACAAGGGATTTTCTTTCACGAGAATGTGTGTTAAAATTTGTTTGACTTTTTCATTGTGCTTAAGAGTACAATTCAATTTTGTCAACGCGTTTCATTCATCCACACAAAAATGTTACCTATTCCATCATCTTCAGATTACACTACAATCAGACACATACCTATCTGGCTCTTGAAGAAATCGTACAGCGACCCGTGGTTGACAATGCCGTACTTGACCTTGGTTTGCGAGGCGAGGTCGTCCAGAGACGTGACGGGGTGCTTGAGGCGTTTGACGGTGAGGAAAGCCGTGAGGTTGGCGGTGTAAGTGGACACGACAATCAGCACGAACAGCCACCAGAACCCTGCCATGATCCTTGTGGAGAGAGATCTTGGTGGTGGCTCCCCTCCTACAAATAGATGAAGTTTTCTTCTTCTTTTTTTTTAGGGAAACATTTTGCGTATCACAGTGGCCATGCAAAAAAGGCGTTAAGCAATGATGATAGAAGGCAGTAATTAGACACTACTGTATAGCTATTTATCAACGGACTGACTTTTTGCATCAACACCAGATGTAGGCGTGGAGCCAGTTTCGAGTTTGACTAGGTAGAGGTACCGTTGTTTGTACCTAAACCGCCAATGCATGTAATTAACTTATAGATGTAATCGTAAACAAATAAATGTAAAAGCTTCATGACTTTTTGTGCCTTTATACTAGAATATACGCCATGGTAACTACATTCTATATTACCAGACATTTCCTGACATTTGCTTTCTAATTTAAGATATCGCCCTGGAAAGAAAGTATTTAAACCAGCCATACAGACAAAATGCAATGACATTGGAGATGATCGCCTCTTGTTATCAATGAGTTATTTGAAGAAGAGTGTCCTATAAAGCACCAGAAGCTCAAATTTGCTGTCAACAAAAAATGAGAGCTCACCTTTCCGCATCATGGACCAGTAGACGAACCAGAGGCTGTTCCTGAGGTTGAAGGCCCTGTCGTTGTCGGCATGTCTGTCCCCGGCGTTCATCTTCAGCCTGAGTCTGCTGGTCAGGAACAGCAGGATCCCCACCGTGAACATGCTGACTGCGATACACAGCCACACCTGCCGGACATGAACAGATTCTCATTGACGCTCTTTAGGTAATCAAACTAATAACGGGATCTCAAAAAGCTTGGTGAAGTCATTGAGTCTAAGTGCACCAAATTAAAAGTATATTCCAACAATCTGAACAGCTTGGAATTTAGATAGACATTTTCCTATAACACTTTTTCGCTAAGCAACCGTACAATGACCGAAGTTGTATTTGTGTGACTTGATGTCATGATTGGAATGTGATTTCAGTTGTCAAAGTATGATTTAAAACGCAAGAAAACACCTTATTGAAAAATGGTAACAAAGTTATATGCATCTCGTTGAGCAACCTGTAAAATCCCAACGATCACAGTACTGCCTCCATCTCTAACCCTAACCCTAACCCAACCCTAACCCCAACCCAGTCCTAACCCTAACCGAAACTAACCTAACCTAACCCTACCATAACCATAATCATTACCATAACCCTACGATAACCCTACGATAACCCTAACCCTTAAATGACCCTAACCTAACCATAACCCTAACCCAACCCTTACCCCAACCTAACTTACCTTACCCTATCATAACCATAACCATAACCCTAAGATAACCCAAACGGAAACCCTTACCAGGGCTCGAAATACTTGGTGCATGTGCACCCAGGTGCAACCAAAATTGGAGCTGTGCATCCAATGATTTTCTGTAGTTTATATTTTGTTAGGTTTATGTATGTAAAGATATCATATCAAAGTATACAATTATACATCATATTCTTGACATCTAAGTGTTAGAAAGATAATAAAAATGTCTGTCATGGTACTTGTTTAAGAATTTGACAGATTGTAACTAAGTGTTATTTTTAGGTTATAACTTGAATTTAAGTGGTGCACCCAAAACATTTTGGTGCACCCAATCTTTCAAGCTGGGTGCACCAGTGCACCTAATCCCAAAAATGAATTTCGAGCCCTGCTTACCCAAACCCTAAAATAACCCTAACCCTAACCCTAACCCTAACCCTAGCCTAACCCTAACCTAACGATAACCCACATTCAGGGTGTGTCGATGGTTACATACCTTCCACTGGAAAGGGTGCACAAAGGCGAGCAAGTCCCTATCCTGTTCCGATGGTTTGCGCATTACCAGTACATTGCCGTACTCCATGAACGGTTTGGTGAAGTCCACTGCTTTCTCCCGCAGTGACGTAATGGACAATGCCGAGACGGCCAGGTCAGCCTTCTACAAGTAAAGGTTCATTACAAAATGAAGCTCTAATTTTCGTTGGTAATAATGTAATGAAGATAGGTGTTTTGCATACAGAAGGTCAATTTAGGTCATTTTTGTTCGATGTTTTCCTGGAGCTATTAGATGACCAACTTTTAAATGTAAAACTTGTTAAGGCTTGTTTACCAACATATTTCGTTTTCAATCATTTACATTTGACACATAAAGGCAAACAAATACGAGAAACAAAGTCAAATGTCTTATCCCATATTACCCTACAGTTTAGGAGCATCAACATTTTGTAGTATGGTTGCATACAGCGGATCGATTGCAACACTATTATAGATTAGAGATTTTGTTTATTTTTTCCACCACTCAATATGTCATATATTTGAAGACAAATAAACTCACCCCGGAAGTTAGTTCACCAATGACCCCTGACCAGGTCCCGTCAGGCAATTCGTTTCCGGAAATCCCATCCGGAGTTTCGTACAGTTCGTAGTTGAAGTTCATAATCTTGGACAACTCTTCCAAAAGACTGATGCAGAATCCAACCCACTCATTTCCTATAGGGCTAGATGCTTTTACCACAAATGGATGTCTCTGTATTGAAGAAATAGATATTATGTACATAATTAAAGTACAAACAAGTAATATGATAACAAGTAAATCTCATTCCGATGAATTCCCAGAAGCTGCTATACAAATAGAGGACTATGCGATATTACGTCAAGGTTCAACGTAGAACATGTAATAAAGTAACTATGATAAGTTTTATTATAAAAGATAATATTTGCGACAAAGCAATAGTTTATGTGTAAATTTTTATTGTGAAAATTAAGCTACAATAGATTTTCAAAGATTGTAACAAATTTAGCAAAAAATAATAATTAATTAATATTGTTACAAGCAATCCTCTGTTCTTCACAAAACTAGTTATGGGCCTTTTACAGAGGCTTTCAATAGGCTTTTTACAGAGCTTTAAGTTCATAACTGAAAAATATTGTAAAGCCTCAGAGTCAAAATTTCAACACAGTAAGTGTCCTACAGCCCTTCATGGGAGGAATTCTACTTATTTGCAGTCTTCATACCAAAGATAACATGGCAATTCGAGTCACTATAATCAGTTGAGCCATAAAACCGATAGCTCCAATCGGGGAGTGAGGCAGAAGACGAAACCACCCATCAAGTGCCTCCACATAAACTCACAGCCAGGGGCTTCTTCAACAAAAGACTGGTATCTTCACGGTATATCAAATATCATCTTCGAATCAATATTACTTATTCTTAAATGGTTCATCAATAAATGTCTTACCTCGAAAACAGCCACGCGTAGGATGTTACCAGATTCCTCCATGGCTTTGTGGAACAATCTCTTTTGCCAGAGGCACAATATCCCCTTTAAAAATTGTTAAGTCTTCTTTCTGAAATAGAAAAAAAGGAGCACGTATACTATATTGTGATTCTAAACGGAAACTGTAAGGTAATAAATGAAGCGGTAACATCGCATTACCTTCACCTGCGCGTTGCTCCCTTATGGCTAAACGCTCGTCCACAAGATCAATATTTATGTACCTTTGAGACAAATACGTCCTATTTGAAGATGTCATTAACGTACGTTTTGTAAAGCCCTTGAAGAAAAAAAATCCCTGAAGAATGTTACTGTCGATTAAGAAACAGAAATACTTTAGAATTACATTGGCTGAGAAAAATTTTGTACTGATACTACCCATTTATCTTTATTTTAGATATTATATGCTTACTGTTGCAACTGACAACGCTATATGTCACACTGTATATTGACTTGCACTTCGTAAAGAATGTAAATATAAATCAGATTGTCTTACAATGAAAGTTGATCAAATTTAGTATAGATCGGTAAATAACTACACTTATCAAATAGGAAATAACAGTTGATCTTCTATACATAACTACATCGATAGTGTTGCCAATGCCGCTAGTATTTGATATATTTACTGGATCACGTATTCTCATCCGATTCCATCTAAGGGAAGCATGATTGATTTTAGAAGAGGCAGAATCGGTTTTTATTGGTTGTAGGACGTGACGGAATTAAGGTCACGGTTGGATAAAATCTATAAAGGAAAAATGACCGCGCAGCAGGGTCAGGGGTCAATTAACGTTCGACTATAGATGTAGATAACCGGCGCGCTTGTGCTTAATTTGTCAATGTCGCCTGTAGACCGCTATTTGAGAAACACTAGCCTAAAGTGCAACTAGAGCATGCAGCACGCTGTAAATCCCTTCATAAGAGTGATTGAAGATGCGCTTTGTTCAAAATTGGTCGTATGAAGGGCAATGATGTGGCTTTAATCTTTATGTGCAAACATAATTCTGATGTGTTCGGGCTGCCTCGTGTCGAGCCAAATTTCTGCTCCGCCAGATTTTGCTCCTGGAGGCAGTGTGGGTTTGCCACGGGGGTTAGAGGTAGAACTGCGGCCTAATGGTTAGTGTTACTAGAGTTAGTGTTGGATTAGAGTTTGGGATAGAGTTAGCCTCTCCTCCCAAATTCCTAGTCTCTAGGCAGACGTGTCAGCTGGGCTTTTAGTCAGTCTTTTGCAGCTACTATATACACAGACCGGCCAGTACCAGTAGACTCGCCATACTCGAGTATGAGGCTATGAGTGGCTGTCCATCATCACTCAGGCCAATGAACTCCTACTAGGCTTTTATTCTTAACTTGGCCAAAGTCCCCTATTACAATTCGGACAGGCCACAGTCTGGTAGAGACTGACCAAAATCCAAACAATATTTTGCCTGAATATTATCTCGCCGAATGATTATGATGCACCGGCAATGCAAGCAATATTGGGGCATATATTTGGCAAGGGCAAAAAAATCGGCTTGACACCGGATGTACATCTCCCATGAGTATGGTACATTGATTATTGACTAAGGTAACTTCCCGAAGCTAGGCTTTCCGATATCAGGGATATATCACAATTCTACAGTCCTTAAGTGCGCGTCTGTTACGGAAGGAAGGATTGGTTAGCGCCGTTCCTCGGATAGGACCTTAAATTGAGAAGAGAAGAGCAACATATCGAGCAGCCCCGGCCAGCAAACTTACAGATAAGACTAGTGGTCCTTCCCGGTGAGAGTGGTTGAAATGAATCTGTCCGGATACAATGTTTGTACTCTTCAATGCAAACCTGGAGTGTTATAGCTTCAGCTGGTTTACTGAATATGCAATACAAACAAACGGACGAACAAATCAACGTTACAGAAATGTTGGCCACTCAGTTACTGTAACACACTTAGACAAATGGCAGCAATTCCTAGCAGAGTCTACGGTGCCTTAGAGATAGTATCTAAGCTGGCCAATGAGTATAGCCGGCAAAAGGAAGAAAAACGGGCACCCGCTATACGCCTTGGCAAGCTAGCTTTGATACTATCTCTAAGGAACCGTAGAGACTGCTTGGAGACTAAGTAATTCCCACAAATCACGCACAGTGCTGCTGTAGGGTGGACCAATGTAGGCCGGATTGATAAGACAGAGATCGTCCCAGCCAGTCCAGTGAGACAAATCACGCTGTTGTGCAGAAACGACCCAGTTGTTTGAAATGCCTGTAATAATCAGTGAGGTGGGAATACGCTACGGTGCGACGGTAAAACTGGGCCGTTCCTCGTGGGGCGGTGGGTTTAAGGAGGAAAATGGACCAAATTAGACCCAATCTTCCTGTATCATCAGCCTAATTTTCTCTTTATCAGATCCAATCATGCAGGGGTGGAATACAAAAAGTAAGGAGGGGAAATTAAGTTTCTATACGGATTGAAGCCAAAGCTACATGTCACATTAAGTCACAACTAAGTTCGAATGAAAATATGTATGTAGTTAATTGAATTCTATATACAACGTGTTAAATATTTGTTCTTAGGTCGGTAATCTGCCATTTAAGTCTTTGTGGTTATCATTAGACGAAGAATGCATGCTCTCCTTCCGTAAGCACATCAAGTACTTTGTTCTCCTTTGTCATTCATACAACATACTAAAAGAAGGAAGTCGTGCCAGGTAAAAAACTTCAGACAATGCATGTCGTTTTTTAATTTGTGTGACAGTTATAACACTTTCATTTCATACAGGTTCTATCAAAAGATACAAGAGAGAACATGCCCATATTCTTCCTCAACCTTATACGATCTTATGATCGAATATTTATGGAATATTTATGAAGATAGTGTTTCTAGCAAAGAACCAATTAAACAGAGCTGTAAAAAGCAACAGACTGTCAAGAATTCAGGCTGAGATTTATTAACAGTTCCAGGTGGAACCCGTGTAAAATTAACAAAAATTATCATATGTCCTGCTAGCCTTCCTGCATAAATTCTTAGGTAAGTTATCGACCACCTGCTTCTCTCTGTGGGTTCCTGCATCTTAGCATTCAGGAGAATTTTCAGAACAATATTCAAACTGTCGAGAATTACCAGTAGATCAATTTGATAAAAATACTAAAAAGTTGTGAAAATAAAAACATCCACGTAGAAAGTCACAAAGTGAGTGAGTGGGTGAGTGTGTGTGTAAATGTGAGTGAGCAAGTGAGCGAGTAAGTGTCAGAGTGTGTGAATCAGCTAGCCAGCTGTCAGTCAGCAGCTAGTTACATAGTATGTGCCGTAAAACGATTGCTCGACTGTCCTCCATCTGATTTGTGTCATACTACATCAAAACCTCGAAGATGGACTGCACGTTATGACATTGGAGTTGCAAGATCCATTCCATGCAATATTTTACAGATTCGAATGGACGACAAGGGTCGGAACCTTAGCCATTTGGTCGATAAAAGAAATATAATATCCGATTCTCTAAAAGCTCAGCTTGCCACAGGTACTCCAGGCAGCCTCGACCTTTATGTATGTCAATGTAACAAAATTTCCTTATTTTTTAATCATACCTAAATCTTTCTATTGCCTATCTGCCATTCAAGATTGGTGAATAATTGGGCTGATCATGTTATTTCCGTTCAATGTTTTGTTGGCATTTCTTTCTCAGGTGGTGTGTAATTCGTTTTGACACTGAAATATTTGATTGTAGCAACGTATAAATCCATGCGCACGTGTGTGTTCGAATTCTAACGGATTGCTCTACCGTGAATGAGCTCTAACGGATCTAGGTCAAAATGCTGCTTTAGGTCGAAATGATTTTTTGTTGTTGCTAAATCACTCTCAGCCCTATGCTGGTAGCTATAGTTACCCGTAACCCTGGGGTCGGTAATTACCAGCTTAATCGTGACCAAACTACTTAATTCATCCATTTATGGTCGTACATGTATGTTTTCAAGATACATTCAGAAATGTTACATTTTAATTAGGGGACCGACAAGTTTGCAATTACCATTACAGTACCTGGTTGAAAACAATCAACATATTCTTTAATTTGAAAATTTGATTTCAATCATATAGTTCATTAGTTTTGTATCCATGTTTCTTGTACAATTAGATTCGCAAGCTCAATCTGTCTTTACATATACATGACAAGCGAAAAGAATATTTACATAATACTATACATTACACTTCGTATATGTACTAAAACTGAAGTAAAAGAACAGCCGTCTATTGCTGTGATTGTAATTTTTCGTTTTCACTAAAGTCTTAGCTTTTAAGAACATACATGCAAGAAGAGCTTCCATCAATTCGCGTACACCTTGTTTTGAGTCCATCGTAAAGGTAAGGAAAACTTAGCGGGTAGCAAAGGTAAACAAATACCTTGTACACCATCCCCTGACTAGCTTTGCTAAAGAAACCCAACTTACAGAAACTCACCCTAATAGCTTGTATGATTGTGATTTTTTTTCTTCGATTTTTTAAATCGTTGACGTTTACAAGATTATTGGAGAACGCCATGGCGTCACCAAATTCATGGCGAGGCCTGTCTACAGTTGAGTCAGGTTGTGGTAAAGCATATCAAGTATACGTAGCCATCGATAAAACTGAAATCTCTCTTTGGAACTTGCATAAAACAAGTAGAGGACTTCAAATATCTTGGATCCTACATTATTAAGTCTGAAAGGATTTTAGAATTAGAAAAGCCATGCATAACCTGAATGTATGCATCAAACTGGATAAAATCTTGCTTTCTAGTATAGAAAACAAACCTAAAGTACGAGTCTTTAACTTAGTAAAAGAGCCAATTCTTATATACGGTCAGTCTCTTAATCATTGATGGTTACAAGATTATTGGAGAACGCCATGACGTCACAGGTGATTCAGGTTGTGACGAGGCATATCAAGTAGCCATCGATACCAGAGGAGACTATGTAATTACGCGGCTGTTGTACGGTCATCTGATTCAGGTCTCTGTTGTAACATTACTGGTGCACACGCACCTGGTGCATTCCCGATGAGAGACTGGTACCATTATAAGAAATATGATCTTTTAAGCATGCGTAAAGCATACTTTAGGCATTTAGTCAAGCATATACTGAAAATAAAACCGTAACCTATTTGATTACCGTAACCCATGATTCAAGTGTCTGTTGTAACATTGTGTATTCCCAATAGGATTATAACTATAAGAAATATGATCTTTCAAGCATGCGCAAACATACGTAAAGCATAAGTTAAGCATATAGTTTAAGCATATATGTTAAGCATAGCCTTAAAAGATAAAAACCGTAACTTATGCCATTTGTAAAACATACGTTTAGCATATACTTTAAGCATATATATTTAGCATTTACTGAAAATAGATAAAAACCGTAGCCTCTATGCTTACCGTAACCCATGGTTTATGGTGTACAGTCATTTGATTTAAGTGTCTGTTGTAACATTGTGCATTCCTAATAGGAGACCAGTCCCATTATAAGAATTATGATCTTTTTATCACACGTAGAAATTCATAAACCACACGTTAAGCATATACTTTAAGCATATGTGTTAAACATATACTTAAAAACTTCTTTTCTTCTTACGTTTAGCAGTACTTAGTAAAAATCGCTTTAGCCAAGATCCCTGGCCAATTCTCTTGACCGTGCTGCTAAATTTGAATAGAAACCTATTTTTAAAGCATAAATTAAGCATATACTTTAAGCATATATATTTTGCATATACTGAAAATAAAACCGTAGCCTCTATCCTTACCGTAACCCATGGCTTATGGTCATTTGATTCAAGTGTTAAACATAGTCTTTAAGTATATATGTTAAGCATAAACTTCACTAATAAAAACAGCAACCTCTTTTGCTCTTACTTTCAGTAGTAAGTAGAAAAATAACTTAAGCCAAGATCCCTGGCCAATTCTCTTGACCGTGCTGCTATATCTGAGTTGAAACCTCATTTGTAAAGCATACATTAAGCATATACTTAAAGCATATATATTTAGCATATAAAAGTAAAAACCGTAACCTCTATGCTTACAGTAGCCCATGTTTTGTAGTGTACTGAAAGATGGTATTCCGTGTAGTATACTTATGTCTCACGGTTCATGGCCTGTTATTACTTACCTCCATTCATGTGAGATCATCTACCCAGCGAGTCGGCTTTAAGCTAAAGCTAATAGACATATCCCGTCTTAACCTTGGCCTTGTCTAGCCTAGACGGTTCAACATACATGCACAATCACGGCATGAATGTTATATTGTGGCCTAACGGCGACGGCCGTAACGCAGATAAAGCATACAGATTAGCTATCGACGATGACCATTGACAAAAACATACTCTAACATACCAGAGCAGCCTTTTGAGATGTTAGAAAACAAGTACGAATATTCTTCTTACTTTAAGTAGTAAGTATTGTAGATAAAGCTAGCCAACATTCCTGGTGAATTCTTTTTGCCATGCTGCTATATTTGAATTGAAACTGGATTTACTGCCTCTTGAGGTAACGTTTCGCTAGGCAAGATTGTATCTTGACACATTGGTGACATCCTAATCTATGACAGTATGCACTTATTTGACGTTGCAATTTGTATGAAATCATACGCCATCTCAATGACTAATACAGGGTAAAACCTACATGATCCCAAAGGGGTTTAAGGATTTGCCCACCAAAGATACCATCGCCATTAAATTATGTCCTTGCAAACAGGGTTATAGATTACGATGCACATAATTTGCAAAATTATATCTTCCTTAAAATAATCAAAGAAACGACATTTAAGAGCAAGAATTTCTACCAGAATAACGGTTTAACTGTTGGCTGTGCACCGGCAATGCTTCACGTAGCGTTCAACATGCATGTACTTGCCCCTAAAAGGAGCCCCTGTGAAACACCAATTCTAGACATATTTCACATGTCAGAGGAATAACTAGATCACATGTAACAAAACTCAATGGTAGAAATAGTTATAATTGCTTACCTGTGTTTTGCCGTGCTTGAATGGTGAAATTTGTCAGGTGAAGCTCCAGCAGCTCGCGGAATGAGGCAGAATAAGTGATTATCACACAATCACAGGCACTACCACCTCCGCGTCACACCGAACCCCTTCCGTCCGCAGCGCCAGCGCGTGTGTTATACCACCAGCACCCGGGATTGGTATAGGAAAATCTATTAAACATTTACGCCACGCTGAAAAAGGGACCCCGATCGTAATCCAAGTGTCTCTGGATGGCACGAGGTGGAAGGTAATTTTATACCGACAAGAAACGACGGACTTCCATCAAAGGTCACCACAACCTCTTGGAAATATAAACCGTTTTGGGGGTTTGCCGCGTGTGTTATCGATTCGTTACAATAGTACCGGTTTATGTCTTCTTAGGCTCCCGGATGTAGGGAGTAACAACGTAAGGCTGGAAAACAGAAATGTCTGTCCCATTTTTTTCGTCTCATTTCATTTTTGTATTTCTAACGCATTGATATAATCTGTATCATTCGTTCTTGACGTTTCCATAGACTTGAAACGTTTGAAATTTACAAACACAATCACACGATATTCACAAAGATAAGGAAAAAAGCATCCAAAATTTCAATGCCAACTTTCACAGGTGTAGATAGAAAAAAAACGTAGAGATGCTTGTTTTTTTTCTTCTCATTTCTTTTTGCGTTTATAATGGATTGGAATAACCTGTGTCATTCAATGTTGTTGTTGTTCACAAATGGCAGCAGGACCTTTGTTGTGTTCCTATGCCAGTTTTTGAGCGGTTTCTCCTGCCGAAGTTCCCAAAGATGTGTAGCAAAAAAAACTACATTAAGACAAATAGGCAATATCGTTTTTAGGGGCACGAGGCTATTTTTAAGTAAGTATACACACAGATAATAATTCTACAATAGAATACCAACGAATCAAGAGAGCAGGCAACTCCCAGCTTTTACTGCCTAGTTGACGCCACATTTAATATGCTCTATGTATTGAAATACATACATAATGTCTAGTTTTTTATGTACTTCAGTATATTCTACTGCTGCAATATATTTGATCAAGGTACATTATATCAGACTTGTGATTTTTTTTTACTTCAAATGTTTGTTCATTTGTTTTAAATGATGGACCATGCAGTATATTGCTTATGAGTGATATAATTAGAACTTCCGACTGAAAATGTCCTTCTTAATTTTCATCTTTATTATTCATTATTAGCATTGGTATAAATATTATCAATTAGGCCCTGACTGAAGCTGTCGACCGTCTGCCGAGACGACAAGAGCCGAACATCAATTAATATTAGGTAAGATTATCAAGATCGCATTTCTGTTGCTACAATGAACTATCTTTTTTACAAATCGTTAAAAAACACCATTATTCTCCAATACTATGATGTAATAAGAATTGTCTATGGACACATGCATGTAGGTTACAGTTGAAGACGCCTTGGCGTGTCAATCAGATGGGTAGGGATGGTGCCATTTTCATTACTATATCCCTTGGCCGGTGCAAATTTCTACATTTTTTTCTGCGTTTTTATTCTTATGCTCAGAAATCGGCCACACTGGACCTTTGATGGTTCTACTACTGAGCTGCTGCACACATCTGTAACAACCGGTCTTCTAGATGAAAAGGTCATAAGCTATAACTTCCCGGCATTCAAATTCGAACTGGATGAAGTAGATCGAGAAACGTACGTCGAGCAATATTCTCATTACAATGCAAGCCTACGTAAACATCCTTTAGTAGAATTCTTGAAATGTTTTCTGATACAAATCTCTGCTCAGAGCCAAAAATACAGCCTTAAAATACAAAAGACAACATTTTCATTCTTATAATATGTATTAAGTTGGTTGCACATTGGAGATACAATCCATCTTATTTCGTCATTGACTTAGAGTGACTCTTGCGAGTTTGAAAGGTTTTGTGTTTATATAACGTTTAGCATGTTAACTGTATGTTTACCTCTTCGCGGGTCATCAGCAAAATCAACAAAAATTGGATTTAGTAGTTTATTTTATGTATTCAAACAATTAAATTAGCTGTTGAGGAACAATGCCAGAAAGAAATAAAAATCGAAAACAATAAGACATTGCTAATTAAGAGTCTTGCAAAGAAATGAGAACTCCTTGTTGCAGTTTAAGTCGTTCCATTGTCCCATTTTCCGATGTGGACCGATGAAGAAATCTCTTCCCGTCTGTTATTAACAGAGAAAATACTATAAAACGTTATTCTAATAATTTATTTCTTCTGATTCACAGCAAGACTTTCTTTAAAGAAGAAAACTTTCTGTGTTTATTAAAACATTTCTTCCACAGCTTTTCGAATAACTATTTTTTCTAAGAGCATTTTTCCTCAAGTGAGAGTATCCTTCCTAAAATTCTCATTTTCTTAAATATGACAAGAAAAAGATATTTTGTTGGAAATGACAAAAAAAGAATTTTGACTTGCATTTCTGAAAAGAAATCCATGAGAGTAAACATCATTTTGAGAAATGATTTATTAAGAAAATAAATGAAAATCTTGTTGTGATAATTTCCATGGAAAGAATATTCAACTTTTTTTATCAACTTATTAAATGAGAAAATGTGACCATGATTTACAAAAAAACAAGATCTCTTCGTCTATAAAACGATATCTATATTAAACTTTGTTCAGCCCGTATAACTTTGTTCAAGACTAATAGTAAGCAATACTAATTCGACATTTTTTTTCAATCCCACACATGCTCTCTAACTGATTAAAGCAAGAAAAGGAAAACAAACCGAAACATACATTCTTACAACATTTGGGGTTACCTTCTCAAAAAGAACAACGTAGAAAACCCACCTTGAAGTACACGCCGGCACATTTCTCTCCCTCTATCCCACGGAACAGGAAAAAATTGTTGGGTTCCCCCGGACCCCAGTTGGTGTAGGTAACAGGAGATCCGTCCGACCATTTCCAATTCCTGTCTTTGTGTAGTCCCAGCCAAACGGATGGGTTGAAGCCGCTAGGGGCTGGAATTCATGTAACTCGTCGGTTAGTGAGAGACAACTTACTACAAATATTCCAATGTCAATAGGAACTCTATATAAGGCGCTTATCTATTAAAAACATGTTTGAAGACCCCATACTTCCATAGATTAATTAGGATTAGAATTTATCTTAAATCTCATAGGTCTCAAACAATCAAGATTAAACGAGAAAAGATTGGAATAGTCCGTTTCTGTATAGGATGCAACAGAAAAAATCATACACAAAGGAATAACTACTTTATAAGCAACAGGGTAAGATTTTGAAACGGTCTGATGAAACTTCAAGTAGAAATTTCATACAGTTCCTCGAGTAACTAGTTAACTAGTAGACAAGTATTACTTTGTGTATCTTATTGCAAGGACATCTGATCTTCTTTAAGAGAATTCTTTTTATGGTGAAAGGCTAATATGTCAAAAGTCTTGTCTTATTGGATTAATTTTTGAACTTAACATAGGGCTATGATAGGAAGAGTCAATTCTTGCACAGAGGGGGAATTTTTTTCAAATTCAGTTTTGGACGGGTGATGATTCAAAGTTACATTTTTAGAGGTTTTGGACTGGTCTATTTTATCTTTTCATGCACGGGGACTTTTTTTTCAAAATTCAATATTGGACTGGATTTTTTATTCAAAAGATCATATTTTCAGTGGGAGTATTTCTGGACTGGTCTATTGTACGAATTCACATGGGATGCACTGGAAGAGTCCATTCTTGCATGAGGGAATTTTGTAAAGTTCATTTTGTTGGCTAACGTGTGATTACCACTGCCAAAAAATGAGTTGGATTTTACTCACCACTTTTGATGATATCTTTGATAAAGCGGGTCTCGGCTTCGTCCATGATGGAAGCAAGGTTTCCATCATGTTGTTTGCATTGCTCATTTGCCTTAAACCAGTTGACTTTGTCCGTCATCAGCTTGTAGCAGTGACCATTGTATTCACTCCAGTCACCTTGGCATCGAGCTGCAAGGCGTTTAAGGGGACCAAATCTGGGGTCAAAGTGGTTTCATTCGAAATGTTTTAGCAGGGTTAATGAATCAGAACTAAACATTATAATATTGTATTTTCTTCCAACACAAAGGTATATACGAATCAAATGTTCAACGACCACTGTCTGTCATCTTCTTTAGGTTCAATAATGACCAGTAACTTCCAAGCGTAAACACGTGAGTGTTATAAACAAGCATGGCGTTTACAAAAGCACAGGCGACGAAAGGTTACAATGGAATAATTGTTTGTTTGCTTGTTTGTTTGTTTTATAAGGACCTCTGCTGTCATAGACACCCTTTGTCTCTGATGTGGACTGTCTGTGCCTTGACAGTATATGGATGAATGAATGAACTTTTTTGCAAAACAATTGTATACGGTACAATGTATGGCAGCAACTATTACACAGGCTATGAAATAAAGATATAGGATAAAACTAAACATCTTAATTACTATAACAATAAATGCTAGCATAAGTTTTGATATCATGTATCAATCGATTGGGGCTAATCATGATTGTCGGTATATTTTCCAATAACAAACTGTCTTTTATATATTTGTCTATTTTTGCGTTGTGGGAGTTGCCATTGAAGATATTCATATTCAAATCTGTCTGTAGCATCAAGTCTCGTGAAATCTGATCTACTTGATTCGAGAAATGTGAATAACTTACGACGTAACGTATCATATCTAGAACAATCCATGACGAAGTGGAGATTTTTAGATTTATCAGGGGATTGATCGCTTCATGGTCGATTGACAATGTCACAATGGTGGCCCGAAGTAGCTGATTGAAAGTCTCAAAGCACAGACTGCTAGACCAGGACATCTGGCGGGGAATTACTATTTCAGTATACCGTGCTGGTGGGAACATCTGTGAAATCAAAACACTCGCACCACCTGTATAGCTGAAACCCGAACTCAGATGAAAGTGTTTGATAGGTGCTGTCAAGCTTAGAACTGGGAGTTCATGGGGACATCTGTGAAAACGTTTCACTCGCACCACCGCCTGTACAACTGAACGCTGCGCTCAAGGGACAGTGTTTAAAACAGGTACCCACTGTCACGTTCATATTCACAGTGTCACAGCCCCGAAACATATTGTCGGGAATGAAAACTCTTTGTCCCCATATGGCCAGCCCGTAACGTGCTGTCGGGAATGAAAACTCTTTGTTCTCTTTGTCCCCATGGCTAGCCCGTAACGTGCTGTCGGGAATGAAAACTCTTTGTACTCTTTGTCCCCATGGCTAGCCCGTAACGTGCTGTCGGGAATGAAAACTCTTTGTTCTCTTTGTCCCCATGGCTAGCCCGTAACGTGCTGTCGGGAATGAAAACTCTTTGTTCTCTTTGTCCCCATGGCTAGCCCCTAACATGCTGTCGGGAACGAAAACTTTCTGTTCTCTTTTGTTTCCATGACTAGTCCCGTAACGTGCTAACTCATAAATCACAAGTAAAGATATCATTGCCTAAATTCCCCCCTTTATATAGACGTTATTTCCATTCTGTATGTATTACTTTGTTTTGTTAATGTATAATACTAATTACAACCAGTAGTTTGTTTCTTGAAACATATGCGTAAAAAATCTAGGCATAATAAGTTAACTTCTGTTATTGTATTGAATATACAACATTATCTCTGTCTTCCTGTCCTTCTCTTTCTCTCTCTTTCCATACACACACACACACACATATATATATATATATATATATATATATATATATATATATATATATATATATATATGTGTGTGTGTGTATTAAATTAAGGATATCCAGGTAATGTACTTTGGTATGGACTTAAACTTGGTGTTTGGTAATGTGCATAAATTCCTACCATCCAAGGCTAAGAATACTGTTACCACACTGTGTAGGATGTTCGGGTCTGACAACATGTGTTAAGTATTCCTAATCTGCTCTATATTATTTCTTTCAGCTCTACGTGACAACAACAACAGTCCCAAGAAATTAAGAGTTAAACTTGGACTGCGGTAACAGTAGCTATAATATGCACAAAATCTATCGCCTCAACGAAACGGAAGTCAATCACTCTATAGTTCCAGTAATTTTGTGGTACTAATATGTTTGCAAACAATTTGTTACAATGTCAACAGAATTACAAAAAAAGTGTTTTGCTTGAATGTATTTTCAAGGGTCATTGTTATAGATTCTGAAGTAAATCCAGTTATAAAGTTGTAAGAACACCACGTCTTTGCCATGTGCAGTCTGCAAGGTCTTCATATTCTCGATGTTTGTGTCTTGAGATGTGACAAACGTGTGTTTGATGTGAATGATGATGGAATAAAGGCATAGACAATTGTGTGGATCGTTTGTCTTAGTTTCTTTCAATGTGGACAGTCATAGCCTTTTCCGCTTTCTACAAACATCTTAAAAATAAGCATTGTTTGAAATCATATTCAGCAAATTCAAAATACGATTGTGTTCACGGCTGAAACAAAAAACATATTTGAAGCATAAAAGCTTTAATATAGTGATCCTATTTCTCTCAAAGAACACCAAAATAGGGATTTAGAGCTGTAATATTAACAAATAACTCATTTTCCAGGAACAGAAGACGCACTAAAACATTGTGACAATTTTTTTGTGCTGAAAGAAGCAAAATAAGACATTACACGTGGCTCCAAGATACCAACAAACAAAGGCCGTTTCTGTTCCGACAAAAGACCAAACAAGCAAAGGCTACCTCAAAAAAAATTCCCTATGGAATGCATTCGTGCAATTTTTGAAATATTTTCAAAGCGATCGTAATACTGTAAAGAATGCTTCCGCCCCTGAGGCGTCGCCAAAAATACAAGTACTATAACAGCAATAGAACTTAGAGTTACCTGGACAGAAAACTCCCGAGTCGCACTCTTGTGTCTCCTCAGTATCTCCATCACAGTCCGCCCCGCCGTCAGTTGGTGCCGGATTGGTGCAGCTTCGGTCCCGAGTCTGCGTACCGACTCCACACGTCACGCTGCAGTCAGACCATGCGCTCCAGTCAGACCAGCCGCCATCAACTACATGGAAAACAGAGAAAAGGTAGTCTGAAACAAACTAAAAATACAGCTTTTCAATACGGCTACTACAGCGACAATTCTGATTTTTCTTATTAGCAGTTAAAGAGGGCTCATTGAATGGCACATGAATGCTATTGATAGTATGTCTATCATCTCAATGTTTTCATCAGATTTAAAACTTTTATGAAAACTATATTCAATACATTGATTATTTGATTCGATATGGCATATGCATGATGTATCTTTGCCTTTTCCATTGATAATGTAATAAATCAAAGATAACAGCTTAGAAATCCAAACACATGAACAACAATGGAACTTAAAGTTACCTGGACAGAAAACTCCCGAGTCGCACTCTTGTGTCTCCTCAGTATCTCCATCACACTCCGCCCCGCCGTCAGTTGGTGCCGGATTGGTGCAGCTTCGGTCCCGAGTCTGCGTACCGACTCCACACGTCACGCTGCAGTCAGACCATGCGCTCCAGTCAGACCAGCCGCCATCAACTACATGGAAAACAGAGAAAAGGTAATCTGAAACAAACTAAAAATACAGCTTTTCAAGACGGCTACTACAGCGACAATTTTCTTATTAGCAGTTAAAGAGGGCTCATTAAATGGCACATGAATGCTATTAATAGTATGTCTATTATCTCAGCAGATTTAGAACTTTCATGAAAACTATATTCAATACATTGATTATTTGATTCGAAATGGCATATGCATGATGTACCTTTGCCTTTTCCATTGATAGTGTAATAAATCAAATATGACAGCACCATAGAGACTCTTTACTGCAGATGCTAACGTTAGGGTGGGTACCCTTGAAAGACATGGTCCATCAGAAAACTTATCTACGTTCTAGAGATACAGCGCACGTGCCGTGCCCGCACAAATGTAACCTACAGTGTCAAGTTCAAACACAAAGAGCGGAAAAATCATGGCTAGCCCCGAAACAGACTGCTGGGAATGAAAACTCTTTGTTCTTTGTCCCAACGGCTAGCCCGTAACTTGCTGTCGGGAATGAAAACTCTCTGTTCTCTTTATCTCCATGGCTTATTAAGCCCCGTAACGTGCTAACTCATAAATCACAAGTAAAGATATCATAGCCTGAATTCCCCTCTTTATATAGACGTTATTTTCAAAGCGATTATAATACTGTAAAGAATGCCTCCGCCCCTGAGATGTCGCGAAAAATAACCTTACAAACGCGTGATCTTGCGTATACGTGACGCCAGTTACTGGTCAAATGAGGACTTAACATTTTGGGGCGAACTGTAAGTGATCGTTTTTAGGCCGAGTGTGACTGTAAATTCGGTAGAAATTACTATAAACTCTACTCTACTTTTATCTTGTTATTCTATTAGACCGGGAAAACCACAAACGTGCGAATTCCTGCTGATATAATGTGTTAATTTTCTAATCGGTCCAAAGTCCGGTTCATTTGTTTGTATCAGGTCCGGTTCTTCCGGACCGGTCCAACAAGGAAAACAGATTTTGTACCGGTGCCCACACCTACTTGGCATATATACTGCGTTCTCTGATTAGCACACAGCAGTGAAGAGAACAGGTATAACAGCTGCATATATATATATATATATATATATACACAGCACCTCCTGAGTTGAACTAGCCCACATGTGCAACTACGCGTGTGACATAACGATTATAGATACAGACATGAGCATAGTTCCACATAGAAAGGGAAAGATACACAGCCTATCCTCAAAGTACTGCGTAAACATGCATGTTTGTGTAATCATTTCTTACCTGTGGTTGACAGAGATGTGATACCTGTGGTTGGCAGAGATGTGACGGTCACCGGTAAGGTGTCGACGTTTAGACCAAACCTTGTAGGTGATTCTCTTGTTTCTGCGTCCGATGGTGAGAAGGGTGAGGTCGAATGACCAACCTGCGAGCTGTTCTCCATGATCCCAAAGGTTGTCATCAGCAATGGAGTGCCAGGGTCCCCGGCCTTTTCATGATCATTGCCATGGTGTGGCTCCTACAAATATGCGATAATGATCTTCAATTTCATTTTGGGGAAACAGCACCAGACGTGGAGAAAAAAATTGAAGATCAATAGCGACAACATATTTTAATAATAGTTATAGCGTAGTAATTGTTACTTATTAGTAATTCGCCTCATGGTGTAACACACCAGGTTTGTACTGAACAGTACAAGCTGCATGCACAGTCAGATTAATTTAAACCACTCACACCGGGAAGGACACCTAATAGACTCTTTTTTATAAGTGCCCTGGGTTCTTCAACGTGCTCGAGGTGTGGCTCGCCTACAACACGGACCCCTATTTAACACCCTATCCAAGGGACGAAGCTAGGTACTAAATTTCCCCTGAGTGAAGTGAGAAATCTGTGTAAAGTGCCGGTGAAAAAAATGATCGGTGGAACATCAATGGATTCGAACCGTAAACCTCTGAGTTATGAATCGAACTCCCAGCCGATTGCACCACACGATCCCGCGAAACATATCTTTACTTACAAAAGTAATTTTCTGTTGATCGTCTCTTGATGTAGATTGTACAGTTTCGTTTTCGTGATTGTACACAGAACCATCTTGTATTCCCTTATTTTGTTTCAATATCCCTCTTGTGCTATGTATGCTGTGTCCTTTATTAATAAAATTCTTTCATCTTTTCATATTCTAAGTATAGGAATTGTATTCAGCATTTTACTTTTTGTGCAATTGTCGATGAATACATGGAAATAAGATAGAGTCGATAATACTGTAGATGCAGAAAATTTCTCGGTGGTTTAATGTTCGCGGTTTTCGCGGTGGCCGTTTCACCGCGAACTTAAAACCACCGCGAACATTTTTCCATGGCAGTAAGAGGCTACAGAGCATGGTGTTACCGCGAGTTTGAAACCACTGCGAAAAGTCCTTTTTCCCGCTACCGGGAAATTAACTCCCCGCGAACTTAAATACATTTACAGTACTACTTATAGATGATGTAAAAAAAACTTACTCTCTCTTTTATTCTAGATCCAATGATATGTGCCAGGGTTGCAGTGCTGACAATTAATGCTATCACCAAGAGTCCACGACCCAGGATAAACCACAGAACTTTACTAGCTTTTGCTCTACCCCACATCGCCATGACACGGGCTGAAAAAAAAAAAACGATCAGGATGAAACTGTTGCCATCTGATCATATCAAATCATGATGATATAATTGTCAAAGCACAAGACGTATAGCTAACTGTAATCAACTAAAAAACACACACTCTCAGTAAAAATGATTTAACTATTTAGAGAAACAAATATGAATATTTTTCTGGCTGTTCCTAGATCAACTAATAAAAACAACTGGTATCTAAATATATTGGTGGTTCCAAATTTGAAGTCATCCCGATCAGAGGGACATTTTCGAGTTATAAAAAACGAACGCTTCCAAACGACCTCCCATGCAAAACTGATTGGATACCAGGTCAAACCACCACCATACCAACAGACAACCATTTCATAAAGGTTACGAAAGAACATTTTCTAAAAAGACGAAAACAGCTTTACCTGCCAGAAATTGAAATCATAGGTGTACGTAATGCAAGGATTCTCTATGCCATGTTCTTCATCGACATACCTCTGGTCTTCTTTGCGAAGCTCACGTCCTCGGGTTCTTTGTTCTCGCCGGGATCCTCTTCTTTGAAGTTCTGATGAGAACCAGTCTCGTCCTTGTCTCTCGGATCCTCCGGTTTGTGATCTTCCCCCTGGGGACATCGGACTACGGATGGACCAGGGTGCGGGTCGGTGTCGCTATTACCAGAAGCGGCAGCATCCGGGTCATCTCCTGTCGCGTGGCGATCTCCCTCTTCTGTCATTTTATTTGCGTTCTTTTCGGCTATTTTCTCTGCTGCCAAAATAAACACCAAGAGCATGATTTCCGACAGCTACTCCTAGATATCGCAAGTAAAGATTAGAATGCAGGCTTGACTGGGCCATACATGTACCTGTCTGAACATACTGCAATCTTTCTTCAATAACCAAAACATGAATGGTACAAATCTATGTGCAAAAAATTAACTCTACGTATCAAAGGGAAAAGGAAAAATTCCAAAATTACTTGTATTTGACGTGACCCAGAGAATCGCCTAGACATCATAAATGATTAATTATTAAAATGGTATTCAGGCCATTTTGCAATTATGAAAAGTTTTGTGGTACAGCATAACAGTACTGTATCAGACAAAAGTAAATTGCATATCAACTTTCAGTCGTTTATTTCAAATGTGTTTTTCTCCGGCTCTACTTTAAAATACGTTGTCAGATACATAATGGCATACTGTAAATGCAGAAATGTTCGCGGTGGATTAATGTTCGCGGTTTTCGCGGTGACCACTTCACCGCGAATTTAAAACCACCGCGAATATTATTCTATCATGATATTAGATTGCAGTCTATGGTGTTACCGCGAACTTAAATCAACCGCGAAAAGTCCTTTTTCCCGCTACCGCGAAATTAAATCCCCGCGAACTTTAATACATTTACAGTATTCAGTTACAGTCAAACCTGCACAAGACGACCACCAGTGGGACCGGTAAAGTCGGTCGATTTGGACAGGTGGTCGCTGAGAAGAGTATCGACTCAAAACATGCCCGATACAAGGTATAAATGGTTTCCGTTGTGTTTAAAGGCAAATAGCAAGAACACTGCACGCACGCAAAGAAGCGAGGTCTTTAATGTCAAATACAACACGCACACTGTAAACTGTAGATTTAACCCCGAGCTTTTATTCGATACAGTGTTTTAAAGCTCAATATTTGCACACTAACGTTTTAGACAGTTAGGGAACTTTGATGCTGTCAGTTACCATACAAGCCTTTATGCGTCGCTGTGTTCTTGATCGCCGTATCTGAAATAACTACGGTGCACCTTTCGAATTCGATGCCGGTACGTCCCGATAGCGTACTTACCCACGGGTGAATGTACAGTACAGTTGCAAAAGCACTCAAACAGATCTTACTGAGAAAGGTATGAGCTACACAGATTTTTCTTTAAAAAGTATGAGGCTATATACGTTTCAGCATTCGTTCACTTTATGTTAATATAGATTTTAAAAAAAAACTACGTTGACCGCCGCCATCTTTATTCTAAACATAACATTGTAATGGCAGTCAAAATCCGACGTAAACCGGCCGATTCCGCCACAAAATCGCGCTAGTTATCATCAAAAATCGATGAAAACCTCAATTTTAAAAATGATGCGGTCGTTATGGGTCCCAATTTGGGCCGGTCGCGGTCGACAGGTCGAGTTGGCCAAGTGGTCGTTGAGAAAAGGTCGCTTAACGCTTACGTCAATGAAAAAAAATCGGAACCGAGAAAAAGCGGTCGAAATAGCCAGGTGGTCGCTGAGAAGAGGTGGTCGCTCGGGCAGGTTTGACTGTACTTGCAGTAAAGCCAAATATTCACTATGATCTAACTTATTCTGCTACATGATGCAATGTAATGTGGTAAAACTAAAAAAATAAATACATAAAGTTCGAAGGTAAGATTTGAACCCAAGACCTATTTTACCATAAATACATCAATCCTTACGTCTTTTGGCCATATCAGTATTCAATACCATTTGCAGCGGGGTACCCAAGATTCTTGTTCACATGATCATGAATGCAACATTTTTTCTGTCATTTATATCTTCGATAATTGAATCATTGTATATTATTAGTACTTTCTCTATTACACCACCTATTGTTTTTATATCTATGCATTTTATGTTGTATCTCAACTTACCACCGTCCATGCCCGCAGAGCTAGCATCCTCGGGTTTTTCATACACGTGCGGCTCCCTCTGCTCGTAATGCTGATCGTAGCACGTCTCTCCCTCGTCTGTCGGGTACTCCAGCATGTGATCTCCCACCTGAAGGTATCTGGGTTTAGGTGAACCAGGGTGCGGGTCGGTACTGTTACCGGAACTGGCATCACCTATGTCACGTTGATCCTCCTGTTTCAACATTATGCTGTCTCCTGCCATTTCTGCTGTTGATCAAGAAACAGTACAGTAATCCAGAAACAGTGAAGTAATCCAGAAACAGTTCAGTAATCCAGAAACAGTACAGTAATCAAGAAACAGTACAGTAATCAAGAACCAGTACAGTAATCAAGAAACACTACAGTAATCAAGAAACACTACAGTAATCAAGAAACAGTACAGTAATCAAGAAACACTACAGTAATCAAGAACCAGTACAGTAATCAAGAAACAGTACAGTAATAAAAAAAACAGTACAGTAATAAAAAAAACAGTACAGTAATCAAGAAACAACACAGTAATCAAGAAAAACTACAGTAATCAAGCAACAGTACAGTAATCAAGAAACAGTACAGTAATCAAGAAACAGTGCAGTAATCAAGAATCACTACAGTAATCAAGAAACACTACAGTAATCAAGAAACACTACAGTAATCAAGAAACACTACAGTAATCAAGAAACAGTACAGTAATCAAAAACAGTACAGTAATCAAGAACAGTTCAGTAATCAAGAAACAGTACAGAAATCAAGAAACAGTACAGTAATCAAGAACAGTTCAGTAATCAAGAACAGTTCAGTAATCAAGAACAGTTCAGTAATCAAGAAACAGTGCAGTAATCAAGAAAAAGTACAGTAATCAAGAAATAGAGCAGTAATCGAGAAACACTACAGTAATCTAGAAACACTACAGTAATCAAGAAACACTACAGTAATCAAGAAACACTACAGTAATCAAGAAACAGTACAGTAATCAAGAAACAGTACAGTAATCAAGAAACACTACAGTAATCAAGAAACACTACAGTAATAAAGAAACAGTACAGTAATCAAGAAACAGTACAGTAATCAAGAAACAGTACAGTTATCAAGAAACAGTACAGTAATCAAGACAAAGTACAGTAATCAAGAAATAGAACAGTAATCGAGAAACAGTACAGTAATCAAGAAACAGTACAGTAATCAAGAAACAGTACAGTAATCAAGAAACAGTACAGTAATCAAGAAACAGTACAGTAATCAAGAAACAGTACAGTTATCAAGAAACAGTACAGTAATCAAGACAAAGTACAGTAATCAAGAAATAGAACAGTAATCGAGAAACAGTACAGTAATCAAGAAACAGTACAGTAATCAAGAAACAGTACAGTAATCAAGAAACAGTACAGTAATCAAGAAACAGTACAGTAATCAAGAAACAGTACAGTAATCAAGGAACAGTACAGTAATCAAGAACCAGTACAGTAATCAAGAACCAGTACAGTAATCAAGAACCAGTACAGTAATCAAGAAACAGTACAGTAATCAAGAAACACTACATGTACAGTAACCAAGAAACAGTACAGTAATCAAGAAACACTACATGTACAGTAACCAAGAAACAGTACAGTAATCAAGAAACAGTACAGTAATCAAGAAACCCTGCAGTGATCAAGAAACACTACATGTACAGTAATCAAGAAACACTACATGTACAGTAATCAAGAAACACTACATGTACAGTAATCAAGAAACAGTACATGTACAGTAATCAAGAAACAGTACAGTAATCAAGAAACAGTACAGTAATCAAGAAACACTACATGTACAGTAATCAAGAAACAGTACATGTACAGTAATCAAGAAACACTACATGTACAGTAATCAAGAAACACTACATGTACAGTAATCAAGAAACAGTACAGTAATCAAGAAACAGCACAGTAATCAAGAATCAGAGACTGAGTACAGTAATGAAGAAAAAGTACAGTAATCAAGAAACACTACAGTAATCAAGAAACACTACATGTACAGTAATCAAGAAACATGTACAGTAATCAAGAAACAGTACAGTAATCAAGAAACAGTACAGTAATCGAGAAACAGTACAGTAATCAAGAAACATTACAATAATCAAGAATCAGACTTAGTACAGTAATCAAGAAGAGTAAAGTAATCAAGAAACAGTACAGTAATCAAGAAACACTACAGTAATCGAGAAACAGTACAGTAATCAAGAAACACTACAGTAATCGAGAAACAGTACAGTAATCAAGAAACACTATAGTAATCAAGGAACACTACAGTAATCAAGAAAAAGTACAGTAATCAAGAATGATACTGAGTACAGTAATCAAGAACAGTTCAGTAATCAAGAAACAGTGCAGTAATCAAGAAAAAGTACAGTAATCAAGAATCATACTGAGTACAGTAATCAAGAACAGTTCAGTAATCAAGAAACAGTGCAGTAATCAAGAAAAAGTACAGTAATCAAGAAATAAAACAGTAATCGAGAAACAGTATAGTAATAGAAAAACAGTACAGTAATCAAAAAGCATCAAAATACATGAGAAATACCTCGTACGCTAAATCTCGGTAAACGTATATTTACACGAACCTGGTAAATACGGGTAAACCAGGCAAACATACCCCGCTATACCATGCAGGTAAATGGCACCTTAATCGGCGAGTAAATGTCGATAAATCCTTGGTAAATCTAAACTTTACCCGGCTATACATTGCATTTACCAATTGGGTAAATCCGATCATGCAGTGTTTGAGGCAGAGGTAAGAGGAGCGCGCCTGTTAATTTTCCGACTACTACAATATATGAGGGCCCCCAAGGGGGGGGGGGGTACCGACAACGCTGTACGCTAAATTCGGGAGGGCCGGCTACGTAATACGCTAAATTATAGACACTTTATTACGCTCTACGCTAAATTAAGAAATTTCATAATGCATTATGCAAATCATTAAATTATCGTCTTTGGCTGAAATCCGCCGACGGCAGAACACGTGAAGAGGAGATCTAAACAAAACTGATAATTCCATGAACAAGATTCAAACTTAACTTAGACGTCTTGCTGGCCAGAGGCGGTGACAGCAAATTTATTATGTGACGTAATTTTCAGCACTTGTATCACCGAAAGTGGAGGCGCGACAATCCTAGGGCGTCCGGGGGCATGCTCCCCCGGGAATATTGTGAAATCTTGACCCTCTGAAACGCCATTTTAAAGGGCACATTTTGCTCACAGACTATACTGAGCTAAGTTAAATAGCATTCCAATTAGAAATTCACATGGTTTTAAGTTATTGAGGGCAACGCCCCAAAACATCATTTTCAGATTTCGAGTGCCGAAAGGACGAACTGTCGCAAGGTAAGTACGGGAAAATTTGGAAACTTGTACCTTCTGAAACACCATTTCCTGCATTTTGAGGGATAAATTTTGCTGGCAGACCATATGCTCAATGTAATGACATTTCTGTCAGAGAAACGTTTTTGAGGGCGACGAGTCGTGAGCACCAGAGGCCCAAGCCGTCGCCAGCCCAAGGGCCACCCGGCGCCCGGAGAAAAATTGAAATCTTGACCCGTACCCTTTGAAATGCCATTCCCTGCATTTATTAAGGGGCACATTTTGCTTGTTAACTAAGTTCGGTAAAAAAATTTCTACTAGTTGGGGGGCGACGCTCCCGCAACATATTTTCAAAATGTCCAATGCCGAAGGGGTAAGCCATCGCAAGGAAGGTCCGGCGAAATTTTGAAATCTGGACCCTTTGAAACGCAATTTCCTGCATTTTCGCGAGTAAAATTTGCCGGTAGACAAGTTAAGTTTAATGCAACTTTGATTACGCTTTACGAAAAATTGATATGAATTACGTTTTACGGTAAAATCCGGTTAGCTTCTACGTAATATGTTAAATTAAGGAAGCCAATATCGCTCGACGCAAAATGCCCCGATTACGCTCTACGTTGAATTCAAGCGGTCCCGCTACGTAGTACGTAGAATTAAAACCGCCGATTACGCTCTACGGAAAAGGGCTTTGGGGCCCCCATATATCTACGCGACTCAACCTCTGTTTGGAGAGTATTCCTGCTTGTATTTTATCTGTACGTTATGCTGCATCTAAAAATACCTTCGGCCGTGTCTGGAAAGTTCACATCCTCGGGATCTTTGTAATCGTAAGTCTCCCCTTGTTCGTAGTGCTGATCGTAGCACGCTTCACCCTCGTCCCTCGGATACTCCCACAAGTGGTCTTCCATCTGGAGATATCGGGGTGCGGATGGACCAGGCTGCGGGTTGGTGCCGTTATCACCAGACTTCTCTTGTTGATTCTCCTGTTCTAACATTTTGTTTTTTGCTGATATTTCTGTTATTTCAACAACAAAAAACATAATTGACACAAAAGTCTCTAGTCTCTACCAGACTGACTACGCTGGCTATTATAGGGACAATAAGTTGGTAGGGGATCGAGTTTTGCTAGCTTCCTTCACCGGCGTCTTTAGGGCCTTGGCGAAAGTTTTTTTGAGGGGTGGGGGTGGGGGTGGACGTCGATTCGCGATTTTTACCCGGGAATACTATTACGACGGGAAAGAAAAATATGCTGGGAAAGGAAAAATGCCGGTAGAGGAATATATATCTTGCTTCAGATCTCCCGAAGGCTTGCAGGCGTGCTAGGGCCGGTACAAGCCCCCCGGGATATATTCCTCTCCCGGGCATTTTTCCTTCCCCCGCATATTTTCCTTTCCCGTCGTATTCTCGGATAAAAATCGCGAATCGACGTCCACCCCCCCTCCCCACCTCACAGAAAAAAAACTTCGCCAAAGCCCTAGAGACGCCGGTGAAGGAAGCTAGAGATTTGCTACGAGATAGTTTGGCCGGCATCGCAGCATTTCCTGACTCCCCTGGTCAATCCCCCAATTTTTGCCGAATTCTACGATCACCGTACCCATGTAGGTCGGCCTGTTGCAATTGGTAGCCTGGGTACCATTCTCCGCTGGTCGGCTTTGGAGTGCTTTACCCTGCCCGGTTCTAAGAAACCGACCTGCTTCTGTCAGCAGCCTGTCTGATTAGCTGCCCTTTCAGATTTGGCTGACAGAGCTTGTAGCCGGCCTTTGGAGTTTATTAATTACGCCGCCAGCGACGAAATCTAACCAACCCCGTAAGAACTCCCCCGGCCTGCGCCAATTAACTGCACGGGCCCGCTACGCCCAAAGCGCCGAAGAGTATCTCGAGCACCTCGATGGTATGGTACCCAGCCTAGCCTGTTGGAGGCGTACAAGGCTCCCTGTTACAAAATTCCAAGAAGAAAAAACACAATGCATTTCTGTGGAGCATACCCGACAAATCACTTGTTTATTACTTCAAGTCTACTACCTTATTATTATTGTTAATGCGGTGGAAGACGACAGTCATTTTATCTCGAATTGTTCTTTTTATGATGATATAAGAAACCAACTATTTGTGATGAGTGTATCCAAAATACACGCTTACTTTCTAACTATTCCTGACAATGATAAAGCAATCCTACTATTAAAATCAAAGAACCCACACATTATAAAAGAAGTGGGTAAATTCGTCTTCCACTTCCTAAAAAGAAGAAGTCAAACCCAACCAAACCAGTATAATGTACACTTCAGTAGCACAATTAATAACATAGTCATAGAATGTAGTTCCTAGCACCTTTGTATTTCCCTTATTTTACATGTTGTTTGTACCTGCAATTAGCCCTCGGGCAAGAATTTGCAATAAACATACTATTACTAGTATATTAGGCTTAAAATTCCTTTTAATTAAACATCTTATTGACAACTAAGCCATAACGTATAAGTTTTTAAATTATAAGAGACTACTCGAGTACGAAAATCAATATTTTGTCCACAAGCTGAAAAAAATGGACACCTTACACACGTTCTGTAATCATTATATAACAACAAAGAAAACAACAATTGACACCAAAAACATCAGCAATTGGCCGGCGATACATGGTTTTACGAATTGTGCAAACTTATCAGTTACGTTTCAATATAACATACTGCATGTCATTTTTAGAAACAAGGAAAAAAGCAAACGATTATACCTGAAAAGCAGACCACTGCAAGAAAACAACGCAGCAAGACTGAGCCCGTCAAAACACCCCTTGGCCGCCAAGTGAAAAGTAACAGACTACGTTTACAGTGCTATAGGATTCTCAAATGTAATCATAACTTGATTTACCTTCGCCACAAGGCACAGCTTACAAACAGCGATCGCAAAGAAATAATGCTACCGAGACAAGAATGATACAGGATTTAGATACTTTGCTCCTATGTTGACAGCAGCAATATCAACAAAATAGTATAACAGTATGGCTGCAATGTTGGATATTTATTCACCCTCTTGCGTCATAGAGCGGCTCCCATCGAAGTTTTATATTCCATGATTACATAACCTCTTGAATAAACCAAATCAATATTGACAGCACGTCAATATGTGCAAACCCACGCAATATAGATGCACAGCACTAGAAACGATTTTCAGACAAATCTTGAACAGTTTCTGAGAAACTATGTTAAAAAACAACAGCATATAACATATACAAATTTATGATTTTTGTTTCAGAATTCAGTATAAAAGAACCCACATATACAGCTTAACAATGCAAAAGTGAAAAGCATCAGGATATTTTCAGGATCCTATTTAAACTGTACTATAATGCTGGGTATCAACACAAATGAAACTTAGGTTATTATCTCTATGAAAAATGGAGATATAGTTTTTTTTTTTTTGTGTGTGTGTGTGTGTGTGTGTGTGTGTGTGTGTGTGTGTGTGTGTGTGTGTGTGTGTGTGTGTGTGTGTGTGTGTGTGTTTCCGGACATTTGTGGTCAGCATAACTCAGGAACCTCTGGACGAATTGCCATGATGTTTAGTATGTGGGTAGATGTTGGAAAGACGAAGGTCAAGGTTAATTTTCGACCCCCTGGTACGTGATCTTGGTACTGCAGCAGGAATTATGTTTTTTGTATCTTTTGATCTGGATGTGCTATGGTCTTGATTTTTTGGTGGCAGATAGCTTGTGACGTGAGAAATATTTTTGTTCAGAGTTGGACAAGTACACTTGTCTTGTGCATATCCAATTAGGCAAGTAAGACCCCGTTCACACTCAAAAAAATGAAGCGGCTTCAACGTGGAAGCCGCTTGAACGTGCAATCCGCTTCAAAAAAAATTACGTTCACACTCATTACAGACAATCAGATTAATCGCACACAATCCAAGCTGATTGTTATTCCGTACCTGGACTTCAGGTACTTTTTGTACAACATTGTTTGTAGGTTTTCTCAAACCCACTCTTAATAGTCTTATATCATGATCCAGAGAGAGATCTGTTCAAAGATATGCTTGTTTTTTGTGTTTTTTTTAGCTTGCTGTGGTTCCCCTCTCTTCGCGTGATAAAAAAAAAGCTATGTTTGCTTCCCATTCCACTTGCCTTGACCCTACAGCGTTTTTTTTCTTTCTATCCACATTATCATTGGGCACAAAAATTAGTAACGTGAGCAAACCTTTCAATGTGGCGTGTGTTCCTGCTCCCGCTGATACATGGATATATAACCTCCAACAGGGGGCAAATCGGAAATTTACATAGAATCTAGCCACATTGCGTTCACACTCGCGATTTCAGCCAAGCGGCTTGTTCACAAGTGTCTCAAACTACCTCCCAGGGATGGATTGCAAACGAGCCGGATCGGTGAAAATCCAAGCCACTTGGAGCGTTCAGACTCAAGAAAACGATCCGGATCAAGCGGCTTCCACGTTGAAGCCGCTTCATTTTTTTGAGTGTGAACGGGGTCTAATATATTTTCATGAGTGGGGTATCCGCCTCACTACAGTATTTACCCGTTGCATGTGCTGATGCTTTTGTTGTTATTTTCCCCCTGTTCACCACCAATTAGGACTGACGTCAGAGCTGCGTTTCGCAGTAGAGGGCAAAAATGGATTTGGGTGTGACTTAAAATCCTTGAAAATCTTTCTTTTCCTTGAAAATTTTTGCCCAATCTGGAGACTTTTTGAGTTAGAAGTGCCTGGTAGGGTCTAAGCTTTCCTGTTTGGGTCAAAATTCTGTTCAGTTCAGCAGTTTAGTTGGTGTGAGGACAGGTTTTCGGTTGTATCAGGAGGGAACTGGGGTCAAAGGTGAGGTTTCTTTCATAGAGCGAGTTTTTCTCGGAGAATGAGCCGAACAACCCTCTGTTTTCTTTGAATGGTTATAAACTAGACCCAAGTGACTTTCTGGTGGAGAAGAATTTTTAAGATTGAAATATGGGTTAGTACTTTTTTAAGCCTTCATTCAGTGTATTTTAACATGCTTTCCAATGGACAGCCCTAACTGCCACCAATGAGGAAACTAACTATGACATGCTCTGAAATACTCCTATAGTTATCAGGCTTTCTGTAATCATGTTTGTAAACATGAAATACGAAACACATTTTATTTCAAACTGCCCCTTCTATGATCAAGAGAGAAAAGAGCTCTTAAAAGAATCCAAAAAATTCTATCCTAATATCTCCACATTTACAGACAAAAAGAAAACTACTCTCCTTTTAACGTCACAAAACCCACACATTACAGAAAAAGTGGGATCTTTCGTCTTCCACTGTCTCAGAAAAAGAAGTCAAACCCAATAAGTTACATCTTTAACTAGTTTAAGATAGACTAGAATAGTCGCTTACTATACTGTTACTTGTATTTGTATATCACTATTAATTGTATGTCATTTTTGTCACTTGCAATTAGCCCTCGGGAAAGAATTTGCAATAAAACTTATTATTATTGAATTAAAGTACTTGTAAACAACCTATATCCCATATATCCCCCAAAATAAAAGAATTCCATTATTGGAAGTGAAAATACATAGAAAAGGGTCATTCCAATTTCGGGCAAGTGAAAAGTTGGTTCAAAATCATTGTGATTTAATCCCTTAATTTTAATGAGTAATTCTCATTCAGAGTATGAAACTAAACCTGATCCTATACAGTTCCCCAAAATGCCGCTAGGGGCCCTAACGGACGCCATTTGCCAGTCTACCCTAACCTAGCTATCTACTGCTCAAATATCACCACCATAGCATGTCCGTAACACGAGGTATCAAACCCGATAGTTCCTCTGCAGTACAGCAATAAGCCGCCAGGGGGTCTGAAATCTAATTATTTCAAGTTCTACCACAAGATCTACCCACATACCAAATATCAATACTATCCATTTACTGGCTTTCGAGAGCTATGCTCTCCACCGACAGCCATACAACCGTACAGACACACACAAACGCTACCATAACCTGGACTCCAGTCTCCTTGTGGCACGGCCTACCGTAGTTAGTGTAGGCTCTCTACGGGGCAAGTGCAGCTCTCAGCCGCCGGGGTAATTGTTCACACTTGGAAGCATTTTTACGCGGTAGGAATTGCCCAGTGCGAGTTAATTAGTAGGCCACGCGGATGGCCATCGTGCAAAACTCTTACTGGGTGTGAAAGATTACCCCGGCGGCGGAAAGACTCACCTGTCCCTAAGGTAGCCTAGCCAATCCACGGTAGACTGGATTCCAGGTTAACGCTACCAAAAATAGCGAGGATAATATATACATATACATGCGTCTAAACCTACCATTCACCCACCAGCTGCAGGTCAAGTTAAGGAAGTGGGTATGCAGACTGCAGTAATTACAATGGAGGTCAATGATTTTTGGAGGTCAACGATTCTTGGAAGTCAATGATTCTTGGAGGTGAATGATTCTTGACAGACTTGTTTGCAGAAAACAACAACATGAAACGTTTTTAATATGTATTTATCCTATTTTTGCCAAGTGAGTAATTTCATGACCGTGTTGCTTCATTTCTATCTCTACTAGACGATTTTGATTTGATTGTTGTTATTGCTGATTAAGTCACCTTGTTTGTTGAAATACCATACATTTGTTGTTTTTTAACCTAGTTTCTAGACATGTATCGCGTTAGAATTGTAACGCATTGCAATCATCGCCTGTTTCTGAAACTGATTTGTCTGAAAACCGTTACAATGACTTCATTGTAGTGTTTTAGACAAATAAGATACAAAAGACATAGTGGTGGCGCACTCAAGTTGGGAACTTACATTCACGCCACCACTATACAAAGACATATACATAACTGAACTAAGCGAAATACAAAATTGAGAAAGATATAAATAATCATACATCAAGTAGAAATGAAATGATGTGAATCATTATTGCCTCAGTAACATTATTTCTTTGACTTTGCGACTGCTGTTTGTAAGCAGTTTCTTGTGGCAAAGGTATGATTACATTGAGAATCTTATAGCACTGTAAACGTAGTCTGTTCGCCATTTTCTACTTTGCGGCCAAGGTGTATTTTGACTGGCTCAGTCTTGCTGCGTTTGAGTTTGTTTCAGAGCATATTTCAATTAAATGTGGTGTCAAGTAGACAGTATAAGGTGGGAGTTGCCTGCTCTCTCTATGCATTTTATTGTAGAATTATCATCTTACATATATACTTGACTAAAAGAGCCTCATGTTCCTAAAAACGATATTGCCTATACTATGTCAGAATTATGTACTATATCGATTGTAGCAATAAACTTCTGCAAAGTTTTACCCCATTCTTGAGGAAAATATACACACGTTTTACTTCAGGAGTTATAATCCATCCATACAAATATTCTCACCGGGATTTTCGGCTTTGAAAGAAACACGACAAATTTTCCCACGTTGGCACCAAAGATGCTCGCTCTCCTACCCTTCCGACATGCGTGTGTCACGCACATATCACGCACTAGACGAGAAAAACGTTCAAACTATTCTCAAACGACCAATCAGTGTTTGCCACGTCATCTATCTACCTGCGTGTCAGGTCACTATCACTATATGCTGTCTTTTTTCTGCCAGCTATCCCCACCATAAAATTCCTGAAAATTGCTGATTTTATTTCGACATTTGACAGTCGCTACCTCCATTAACTCCCCCGATTCCTGATTTCAAGGCTAACATAACTGCTACTTTGTTTCCACGCTAAGGCCACAGCATGTCAATTTTATGAATGGCATCAGCGCGCTCATTAATTTTCGCCTGATTAAAACAACAACATTTTTCTCATTCGGGGATGGTCAACATGACTAGAAAGTACGAAAATAAGAAAATGTACTGTGGCCTAATGATTGTACTTGAAGAAGTCACATTAGTGAGGTAGCCTTGACTGTTGTTGTTGAAGTGAAACTAGCTGGATAGTTATAAAAATGGTACCAGTATGGAAGTCATCATTGTAGTTACCAACTTGGGAAGTGATACCAGTCTACCATACTGTTACTTGAGACGTCTTTACTACACTAGTGCACTTATTGCAATGCAGGAATGAATGGGTTGTGGCTGTGCTACCATGGTTTGTCCCTTCTATTCTAAGCAATTTAGCCATCTTGTTTTACGCCCTATCTTCTTATTTTTGCAATTTGCATAGGACGTCATCCGGATCCATATAATTTACTTGCTGTGGCCTTATCCTGAAAACTCAATACTGGGGTAAAACATAATAATGTAGAATCGGTGTGTTTGTGTGTTCTTAACCCTATAATAAGTCCTAGAATTATGTACTGTTAATCTTACTGTACTTCTTACCAGAAAGCAAAATCTGCATTGTCACTGAGGAAAAATAGATATATTTTACCTTTAGGAGTTATAATTCATCTATACAAATATTCTCAATGGGCTTTTTAGCTTATAGAACGAAAGAGGCACAATTTTCCCACGTCGGCGCCAGAGATCCTCGCCCTACCTACCCTTCCCACATGCGTCTATCACGCACATATCACGCACTAGACGTGAAAAACGTTCAAACTATTCTCAAACGACCAATCAGTGTTTGCCACGTCATCTATCTACCTGCGTGTCAGGCCACTGATCACCGTGTGTCCACCGCTGGAAGATCATTCTGCGAGCAGAGACAACCGTTATCGGACTGAGACAACTTGGCGAATGTTTGAGATCCGTCTGCCAGAGCGACAAAAAGCAATGGGCAACGAGAATTCAATTGAGGTAAGATTTGTAAGAACCTTTTCACCTTGTGTACGAACTGGAGTACTGCACTTTGATAGCTTAACATCATATTCTTGTTGATTGTAAGCCAAGTAAAGCAACATGTCTAGATATGAGCTATTGAATGCACTGTTACAGTATCCAAATTTCATATTTCTTTACTAGTGCCTTTGCATATACCTTGTTGGCAAAGAGTCGACCAGAGTTACAATAAATAGATTTCTATTCCAGCAAACGATACAAGCAAATCATGTCCTATTTTCTTCCCCGTGTTAAACAAACAGGTTGTGACTGACAAAGATGTGGAGGATACTGCTGTTGTTGCTGCAGTGGACATGGAGGGTCTCCGCAAGGAAACAGCGGCTCAAGGAGGACCCAAGACCTTTTCCGACCCCGCAGATGATGACAACAGGTGTGTGTGTGTTTAAGTGTGTTTTTCAGTGTGTGCATGTACATGTGTGTGTGTGTGTTTGTGAGTGCATTTGACTGTGTGTGTGAGTTTAAGTGTGTGCTTTTGAGTGTGTTTGTGTGTATTTGAGTCTGTTAAACATTTGTTGTTGTAGTCCTCGTCTAGTCGAATGCTTGTAAACTGTGTTGAATGTAAAGTGTTCAATGTCTTGTGATAAAAAAAATTGCACAGACATGTTACCCATCTACGCACTCTACCTTAATTCATGGCCTCAAATATCATTCTGCAAACTCAAATTGTTAATTGATTCTTCTTCCCTGGTTTCAGCATCAACGCTAAGATAGGGTGCGTGATTTCATAGGTAACTAACTTTCAGCATCATTTTTTTATCTTCAAGTTAGAAATAGCTGGGGGTTATTTTGGTTATAGAGGACACGAGTTTTATCAAGAATTCATACTGTAATTGCGCTTAACAGTCTGTTACAATCTTATTTTCCCATTTGCAGTAATTTAACCTGTGAGAGAAAGCTTGCAGTGATGATATAGTTATTAGGATATAATGAATGTCAAATGAAGTCAGCAATTATTGTTTAGATGCTGTCACGTTAATGCACATATAACTACTCGTAGTTTGAAACCATCTTAAATGTTATTTCAAAACTGCTGAGGAGATACACTTGCGATTTTTCAGAATTCTTTATACAATGAATTGCTATGTACCATAATACATACTTGCATACATTTTGCAGACTTGGTGCGGGGTGTATCAAACCATATATAGGTGGAATTGTGTCGGATTTTCTTTTTAACCCAGATGATTTGATAGTAATATTTGTGATGACATAGAAGATTCATTTCTTTTTTATCTGCCTACAGCCTGTTGGAGTGCAAGGAGCACTTGATGGCGTCATCTTCAGAAAATATATTCACAGAGAGGAGGAAGTGACGTCACGTAGAATAGTTTGATGTAGAGAATATGACGGGCCGCGAACAGATTATCCAACTTTCCGTTTAAAACTCAGGCATTATGTTCTTTCAAAATATAACAGTTTCTTCGATGTACTATATTCTCTAGACATATACAGAGTTCCCTCTAGTTATTCATCATTACATCGATCGTATAATCACAGATCCATTGCAGTATTCAATGAAGTAAAAAATGTTAAAGCAACTAAATAATTCCAGTTTGTAGTACTAGTAATTTAATATATCAACTTGTTGAAGTTGCCGACTCAGTCATAATCCTTAAAATCATCATAAACTTTAGCATCATATTGCACGAGAATTCTTAGCCAAAAAGAAACAAAAAGACCGGTTTTAGTAAAAAAATTGATTAAAACAATGAAAACGTATTACAATGCATATATTCCTGAGCGCCAATCGTCACAGTAGTTGATCATTTAAAAATGGAACAATGGTCATGTGAAATAGCAGACAATAGTACTCTGAATGTGTACCGTGCCAATCTGAAATAAAATCTCTTCATTACTTTGTTCCAAATTTTGATGTATACTTGTGTTCCTTTTGTCGATGTCATAGTTTAATAGATCTTTTGCTTCATTGAGTGTACATGTACTATAAGATAACATGAATGGTTATACTCCAATCACAAAAACATGATAAGGAGTACTCCAAGTGCATGTGCAGCAGAAAAAGGACAAAATATGTGCAGCATTAAACAAACATTTAAGTCAGACCAGAAAAATATCTATTTGATCATGATGACCGTAAATAATGGCCTAAGCCCCTGTCCCAAACAAAACAGTATTGCCCCTTCTGAATTATTATCATTTTACACAGGGGGGGGGGGGAGTATTGTATGTCATAGCAAGGACCCACAAATGTTCCTTTTTGTATGAAAAAAATTTATGTTGGATATTTAAAAAAAATCAAACTTACAGAATGACACACGTCAGTAATAAAATGGGAATCACATTCAATCTGATAACATTATAATTACATATCGTAATGCAAATACTTTCGAAAACAGCTCGAGCAGAGTCAAGCAATTGTTCATCTTCAGTATGTTTTACAGTATTCTGTTTTAACTTGTAAGAACTGCAGAAACTTGATTCATATACAATTATGTACAGTGCGCAAAGATAAACAGAATACAGCTGTATATGTTGTTGTTTCCAGTCTGTGTTTTTTAATTCCCTTACGCCTTCCCCCCCATAAATCAAAGTTTTGATTAAACACCCCAAAAATTAGATGTTAAATTAAAGTCTATCTACACAACTGGTGATTAGAAACAAAAGAAGTTTAAAACGTTTTACAGTGTATAAACTAAAAATAGACTTAATTACAACATCCTGCTATAAAATATCATAGCATCATTCCATCAATAGGGAATAAACCATACATAATCAAACTAACATTGTCTGATTAATGTGTATTGTTCCAAAAGCAAAACGACAAATCATGTTTAAAATAATATGGACTGCAACAGAAGGCAATAGTACAGTAATAAAATCAATTATACCATCATCAGCTGGTGTAGAATAAAAATAAAATGACATTCATAGACTTTGGATAGTCTAACTTGTACTTTTGTGAAGCCATTGTCAAGCAATTAACATTGCACAGTTTAAAAAGGAGAGAAGTCACTCAATAATACAGTAACTGTGAATTTCAAAAGGCATTACTTATTGAAACAGGTGCAACTGAAAGCTACTTTGTATATGAGCTGAACCTCTTGTCAATTAATTTTTGTGTGACTGTATAATTCCCCTGCAAAAGGCTAAGAAATGCCAGCAATCGGTCAAATGTGCAATGGGAAATGCAACATAGGAATGAATCTAATACAAACATTTGTTCTTTCTGCATATTGTGATCCATTAAATGCTGAGTCACATATCTTATCTGCATAATACATCGCTTTTGACAGAAACTGAAATTTTGCCTCACTGAGTCTTTATTGCTTCATTCTTAAGGAATATTCCTTTAATTTTTTGGGGTCGAGATATTACTTTTGGAACACTACCTTCAAGACAGCTCTGACATCTCCCCCAAGTGTACCTACCTACCTACCTAGTCCCTTGACCTCCAGGTTGTTGGGGGGGGGGGGGGGACAAATGTACATGTACTACAAACTCCAGTAACAGATAACTAAATGACTGGAAATGAGAAGAGTAGAAACAGTAAGGCAGTGAATTTGATAAGGGTCAACACACTCTTAAAAGTTTAAGCAAACATAGTCAAGCCCAATTTTGATAAAATGGTGAATTTTTAAGTTATACAAAATTTACATATATTACATGAGCATGGTCTATGTTTTCTTCCATGAAAAATGTGTCCATTGCTACCAGGTTGATTGAATATATACTTACAATGTGTAAATGTGCATTGTAAATAAAAAAGAACTTCCCTTCTTCTTTATATACAATATCTAAAATCTGACTATATATGGGCCCAGTGTTAAAAG